>NW_026600464.1:75000-132500 GCF_029448725.1 Salvelinus fontinalis | reverse complement strand
AGTTATTATCAAAACACACAGAACAACGTGTAATACAGACTGACAATGTGTAATACAGACTGACAAGTTATTATCAAAACACACAGAACGTTGTGTAATACAGACTGACAAGTTATTATCAAAACCCTCAGAACAACGTGTAATACAGACTGACAAGTTATTATCAAAACACACAGAACAACGTGTAATACAGACTGACAAGATATTATCAAAACACACAGAACAACGTGTAATACAGACTGACAAGTTATTATCAAAACACACAGAACAACGTGTAATACAGACTGACAAGTTATTATCAAAACACACAGAACAACGTGTAATACAGACTGCCAAGTTATTATCAAAACACACAGAACAACGTGTAATACAGACTGACACGTTATTATCAAAACACACAGAACAACGTGTAATACAGACTGACAAGTTATTATCAAAACCCTCAGAACAACGTGTAATACAGACTGACAAGTTATTATCAAAACACACAGAACAACGTGTAATACAGACTGACAAGTTATTATCAAAACACACAGAACAACGTGTAATACAGACTGACAAGTTATTATCAAAACACACAGAACAACGTGTAATACAGACTGACAAGTTATTATCAAAACACACAGAACAACAGGGAATACAGACTGACAAGTTATTATCAAAACACACAGAACGTTGTGTAATACAGACTGACAAGTTATTATCAAAACACACAGAACAACGTGTAATACAGACTGACAAGTTATTATCAAAACACACAGAACAACAGGGAATACAGACTGACAAGTTATTATCAAAACACACAGAACAACGTGTAATACAGACTGACAAGTTATTATCAAAACACACAGAACAACGTGTAATACAGACTGACAAGTTATTATCAAAACACACAGAACAACGTGTAATACAGACTGACAAGTTATTATCAAAACACACAGAACAACGTGTAATACAGACTGACAAGTTATTATCAAAACCCTCAGAACGTGTAATACAGACTGACAAGTTATTATCAAAACCCTCAGAACAACGTGTAATACAGACTGAACACACAGAACAACGTGTAATACAGACTGACAATGTGTAATACAGACTGACAAGTTATTATCAAAACACACAGAACGTTGTGTAATACAGACTGACAAGTTATTATCAAAACACACAGAACAACGTGTAATACAGACTGACAAGTTATTATCAAAACACACAGAACAACGTGTCATACAGACTGACAAGTTATTATCAAAACACACAGAACAACGTGTAATACAGACTGACAAGTTATTATCAAAACACACAGAACAACGTGTAATACAGACTGACAAGTTATTATCAAAACACACAGAACAACGTGTAATACAGACTGACAAGTTATTATCAAAACACACAGAACAACAGGGAATACAGACTGACAAGTTATTATCAAAACACACAGAACGTTGTGTAATACAGACTGACAAGTTATTATCAAAACACACAGAACAACGTGTAATACAGACTGACAAGTTATTATCAAAACACACAGAACAACGTGTAATACAGACTGACAAGTTATTATCAAAACACACAGAACAACGTGTAATACAGACTGACAAGCTATTATCAAAACACACAGAACAACGTGTAATACAGACTGACAAGTTATTATCAAAACCCTCAGAACGTGTAATACAGACTGACAAGTTATTATCAAAACCCTCAGAACAACGTGTAATACAGACTGAACACACAGAACAACGTGTAATACAGACTGACAATGTGTAATACAGACTGACAAGTTATTATCAAAACACACAGAACGTTGTGTAATACAGACTGACAAGTTATTATCAAAACACACAGAACAACGTGTAATACAGACTGACAAGTTATTATCAAAACACACAGAACAACGTGTAATACAGACTGACAAGTTATTATCAAAACACACAGAACAACGTGTAATACAGACTGACAAGTTATTATCAAAACCCTCAGAACAACGTGTAATACAGACTGACAAGTTATTATCAAAACACACAGAACAACGTGTAATACAGACTGACAAGTTATTATCAAAACACACAGAACAACGTGTAATACAGACTGACAAGTTATTATCAAAACACACAGAACAACGTGTAATACAGACTGACAAGTTATTATCAAAACACACAGAACAACGTGTAATACAGACTGACAAGGTATTATCAAAACCCTCAGAACAACGTGTAATACAGACTGACAAGTTACTATCAAAACACACAGAACAACGTGTAATACAGACTGACAAGTTATTATCAAAACCCTCAGAACAACGTGTAATACAGACTGACAAGTTATTATCAAAACACACAGAACAACGTGTAATACAGACTGACAAGTTATTATCAAAACACACAGAACAACGTGTAATACAGACTGACAATGTGTAATACAGACTGACAAGTTATTATCAAAACACACAGAACGTTGTGTAATACAGACTGACAAGTTATTATCAAAACCCTCAGAACAACGTGTAATACAGACTGACAAGTTATTATCAAAACACACAGAACAACGTGTAATACAGACTGACAAGATATTATCAAAACACACAGAACAACGTGTAATACAGACTGACAAGTTATTATCAAAACACACAGAACAACGTGTAATACAGACTGACAAGTTATTATCAAAACACACAGAACAACGTGTAATACAGACTGCCAAGTTATTATCAAAACACACAGAACAACGTGTAATACAGACTGACACGTTATTATCAAAACACACAGAACAACGTGTAATACAGACTGACAAGTTATTATCAAAACCCTCAGAACAACGTGTAATACAGACTGACAAGTTATTATCAAAACACACAGAACAACGTGTAATACAGACTGACAAGTTATTATCAAAACACACAGAACAACGTGTAATACAGACTGACAAGTTATTATCAAAACACACAGAACAACGTGTAATACAGACTGACAAGTTATTATCAAAACACACAGAACAACAGGGAATACAGACTGACAAGTTATTATCAAAACACACAGAACGTTGTGTAATACAGACTGACAAGTTATTATCAAAACACACAGAACAACGTGTAATACAGACTGACAAGTTATTATCAAAACACACAGAACAACGTGTAATACAGACTGACAAGTTATTATCAAAACACACAGAACAACGTGTAATACAGACTGACAAGTTATTATCAAAACACACAGAACAACGTCTAATACAGACTGACAAGTTATTATCAAAACCCTCAGAACGTGTAATACAGACTGACAAGTTATTATCAAAACCCTCAGAACAACGTGTAATACAGACTGAACACACAGAACAACGTGTAATACAGACTGACAATGTGTAATACAGACTGACAAGTTATTATCAAAACACACAGAACGTTGTGTAATACAGACTGACAAGTTATTATCAAAACACACAGAACAACGTGTAATACAGACTGACAAGTTATTATCAAAACACACAGAACAACGTGTCATACAGACTGACAAGTTATTATCAAAACACACAGAACAACGTGTAATACAGACTGACAAGTTATTATCAAAACCCTCAGAACAACGTGTAATACAGACTGACAAGTTATTATCAAAACACACAGAACAACGTGTAATACAGACTGACAAGTTATTATCAAAACACACAGAACAACGTGTAATACAGACTGACAAGTTATTATCAAAACACACAGAACAACGTGTAATACAGACTGACAAGTTATTATCAAAACCCTCAGAACGTGTAATACAGACTGACAAGTTATTATCAAAACCCTCAGAACAACGTGTAATACAGACTGAACACACAGAACAACGTGTAATACAGACTGACAATGTGTAATACAGACTGACAAGTTATTATCAAAACACACAGAACGTTGTGTAATACAGACTGACAAGTTATTATCAAAACACACAGAACAACGTGTAATACAGACTGACAAGTTATTATCAAAACACACAGAACAACGTGTCATACAGACTGACAAGTTATTATCAAAACACACAGAACAACGTGTAATACAGACTGACAAGTTATTATCAAAACACACAGAACAACGTGTAATACAGACTGACAAGTTATTATCAAAACACACAGAACAACGTGTAATACAGACTGACAAGTTATTATCAAAACACACAGAACAACGTGTAATACAGACTGACTAGGTATTATCAAAACCCTCAGAACAACGTGTAATACAGACTGACAAGTTATTATCAAAACACACAGAACAACGTGTAATACAGACTGACAAGTTATTATCAAAACCCTCAGAACAACGTGTAATACAGACTGACAAGTTATTATCAAAACACACAGAACAACGTGTAATACAGACTGACAAGTTATTATCAAAACACACAGAACAACGTGTAATACAGACTGACAATGTGTAATACAGACTGACAAGTTATTATCAAAACACACAGAACGTTGTGTAATACAGACTGACAAGTTATTATCAAAACACACAGAACAACGTGTAATACAGACTGACAAGTTATTATCAAAACACACAGAACAACGTGTAATACAGACTGACAAGTTATTATCAAAACACACAGAACAACGTGTAATACAGACTGACAAGTTATTATCAAAACCCTCAGAACAACGTGTAATACAGACTGACAAGTTATTATCAAAACACACAGAACAACGTGTAATACAGACTGACAAGTTATTATCAAAACACACAGAACAACGTGTAATACAGACTGACAAGTTATTATCAAAACACACAGAACAACGTGTAATACAGACTGACAAGTTATTATCAAAACACACAGAACAACGTGTAATACAGACTGACAAGTTATTATCAAAACACACAGAACAACGTGTAATACAGACTGACAAGTTATTATCAAAACACACAGAACAACGTGTAATACAGACTGACAAGTTATTATCAAAACACACAGAACAACGTGTAATACAGACTGACAAGTTATTATCAAAACCCTCAGAACGTGTAATACAGACTGACAAGTTATTATCAAAACCCTCAGAACAACGTGTAATACAGACTGAACACACAGAACAACGTGTAATACAGACTGAACACACAGAACAACGTGTAATACAGACTGACAATGTGTAATACAGACTGACAAGTTATTATCAAAACACACAGAACGTTGTGTAATACAGACTGACAAGTTATTATCAAAACACACAGAACAACGTGTAATACAGACTGACAAGTTATTATCAAAACCCTCAGAACAACGTGTAATACAGACTGACAAGTTATTATCAAAACACACAGAACAACGTGTAATACAGACTGACAAGTTATTATCAAATGTGTAAAAAGCTGGTATTAGGAAATGGCAGGTATTCACATATGCAGGGCCGTTGGCGATAATCAAATGATGGAACTGATAGGCTTTAATAAAAGATGTGGGTTTATGGTAATGAGAATGAGAGGCTCTTTGTATTTGAGAGAGATGAGCTGAGGGGGAGAGATTTTCACTGTGAGAGGTCTGTGTGAGGACATCTGGGAAGCAGAGGAGGAAATTTGTCTCCTATAGCTCTCTATCTCTCTCTGCCCCCTTATCTCTCTCTGCCTCTCTTTCTATATCTCTCTATCTCTCTGCCCCCTCTTTCTATCGCTCTCTATCTCTCTCTGCCTCTCTTTCTATATCTCTCTATCTCTCTGCCCCCTCTTTCTATCTCTCTGCCCCCTCTTTCTATCTCTCTCTGCCTCTCTTTCTATATCTCTCTATCTCTCTGCCCCCTCTTTCTATCTCTCTCTGCCTCTCTTTCTATATCTCTCTGCCCCCTCTTTCTATAGCTCTCTCTCTGCCTCTCTTTCTATCTCTCTCTGCCTCTCTTTCTACATCTCTCTCTCTGCCTCTCTTTCTTCCCTTCCTTACTTCCTTCCGTCTTTCTTTTTCTGTCTCGGTTTCTCAATCTAACTCTTACCCGCTCCATCTCTCTCACTACTTCCCCCCTCTTTCTCTCCCCCTCCCTCCATACCTATCACCTTTCTTCTTTCTCTCTTCCTTCCCTCCCTCCTTCTCTCTCTCCACCTCCCTCCCCATCTGCCCCGCTTTCTGTCTCTCTCCCTCCTACCATTTTGAGAGCTCTCTCGATGTCGATGCCCTGGCTCCATGGCACGGCAGGGTTGGCCAGACAGTCTCCTGCGCCCCCTCGCCGTGACACGTCTACCCGTTGGCGCCGCAGGTACCGGAACGCCTCCGCGATCACCAGGATGGCATCGTGGGTCAGAGCTGACGTGTACTGCCGAGGACAGAGATCAGAGGGAGCACAAGAGAGATCACGAGAGAAGAGAACACTGAACACTGTAGCTGGCAAACACTACATCAATAATTAATTCATTATTCCATTCATTATTATATTCATCCAGGTATGAACAGGGGACGAAGTAGAAGATCCTGGGGATGGAAAACTGCAGAAGTCAAATCAAATCAAATGTTATTTGTCATATGCGCCTGAATACAACAGGTGTAGAATACAACAGGTGTAGAATACAACAGGTGTAGAATACAACAGGTGTAGAATACAACAGGTGTAGAACACAACAGGTGTAGAATACAACAGGTGTAGAATACAACAGGTGTAGAATACAACAGGTGTAGAATACAACAGGTGTAGAACACAACAGGTGTAGAATACAACAGGTGTAGAATACAACAGGTGTAGAACACAACAGGTGTAGAATACAACAGGTGTAGAATACAACAGGTGTAGAATACAACAGGTGTAGAACACAACAGGTGTAGAATACAACAGGTGTAGAATACAACAGTGTAGAACACAACAGGTGTAGACCTTGTAAGTGCGCTGTGAAGATCTCTCTCTGCGGAGAGATTGACTGTAGAGTTGAAACACATCGATGCAATGATCACAATGTCCCACATGTTCATCCCAAACCGTACCTTGATTTGGAGAGAACTGGTCGTTCGTTATCCAACACCA
Source organism: Salvelinus fontinalis (assembly GCF_029448725.1). Taxonomy (NCBI): domain Eukaryota; kingdom Metazoa; phylum Chordata; class Actinopteri; order Salmoniformes; family Salmonidae; genus Salvelinus; species Salvelinus fontinalis. The sequence goes on along the minus strand of NW_026600464.1, from coordinate 125,528 downwards.
TGACTAAATGTAATAAGGCAACAGTAAACATGCCCCCCCCCCCGGGCCAATTAACCGCACCATCTCACTCTCTCCCTCTCTATTTCTCACTCTCACCATCTCACTCTCTCCCTCTCTATTTCCCACTCTCACCATCTCACTCTCTCCCTCTCTATTTGCCACTCTCACCATCTCACTCTCTCCCTCTCTATTTCCCACTCTCACCATCTCACTCTCTCACCATCTCACTCTCTATTTCCCACTCTCCCACTCTCACTCTCTCACCATCTCACTCTCTCCCTCTCTATTTCCCACTCTCACTCTTTCACCATCTCCCTCTCTCTTTCTGACTCTCTCACTCTCTATTTCCCACTCTCACTCTCCCACCATCTCACTCTCTCCCTCTCTATTTCCCACTCTCACTCTCTCACATCTCACTCTCTCAATTTCTCACCATCTCACTATTTCACTCTCACCATTTCACTCTCTCACTCAATTCAATTCAATTCAAGGGGCTTTATTGGCATGGGAAACATATGTTAACATTGCCAAAGCAAGTGAGGTAGATAATATACAATATACTCTCTCACTAACTTTTTTCACTCGTTATTTCTTTTCGTTATTCACTGTGTATTTATTCCTGGTGTCACTATGTCAGTTTATTTTATTTGTATCTTATCTTTCTCTCTGCCTTGTTGGAAAATAAGCCGTAAACATTTCCCTGTTAGTCTACACCTGTTGTCCTGGAAGCGTGTGATTTGAGGATGGGATTCAGTTCATTACTATAGCTCCCACCTTGAGCCAATCAGTGTAACTTTGGAAATGCCGGATCTCTATGTCAAGATGCATCATTCTTCCAAGTTTGGTGAGAATTGGGCCAGTGGTGTCTGAGATATCGCTTGTGACTAACATACGAACGTGGGGGACAATTAAGTGTAATTTCAAATGCATTGATCATTGTTTAATTACATGTAAATTGAAGCTATGCTAAAACTTTGCATCGGATCTGTTTATCGATATATTGATCATTGGGGAAGGAGAGAAATGAAAAAAAAGAAAGAGAATGGGAGAGTGACATACTGAGAGGAGAAGAAGGGAGAAGAGAGGAGAAGAGAGGTGAAGAGAAGGAGAGGAAAGAGAATGGGAGAGTGACAGATACTGAGAGGAGAAGAATGGAGAAGGACAAGAGGGAGAGCGCTCTATCCAAAAGAAGAGATGGATTCATTCTGTTTTGCATACATAACAGAACATCATGAAAGGCTTGGCTGCTGTTCTGTAGTGTGCAGTAGGTACCTTGAGCGGGGTGTTCTTGGCCTCTGGGAATTCCCTTTCATCCAGCCTCTCCCAGCGCTGTAGGAACTGTTGAACGATGGGGTTCTCAGGGCTCACTATCTGGAAGCCTGATATGTTGGCCCCGCCTTGGAAGACCTTGTCCAAGCTCACATTGGAGAAACCCTGAGATCAGAGAGAGGGGAGACAGGGATGGAGGAAGAGATGGAGAGAGGAATGGAGGGAGAGAGGCAGGGGGAGAGGGATGGAGGGAGACAGGGAGAGAGGGATGGAGGGAGACAGGAGAGAGGGATGGTGGGAGACAGGGAAAGGGATGGTGGGAGACAGGGAGAGAGGAATGGAGGGAGAGAGACAGGGAGAGAGGGATGGAGGGAGACAGGAGAGAGGGATGGAGGGGGACAGGGAGTGAGGGAGACAGGGAGAGAGGGATGAGGGAGACAGGAGAGAAGGATATAGGGATGGAGGGAGACAGGGAGGAAGACGGAGAGGGAGAGTGGGGATGAAAAGTGATGGAGAGGGAGACAGAGGGAGAGAAACAGGAAAAGAGAGACCGAGAGAGACCAAAAGACAGAGGGAGAGAAACAGGAAGAGAGAGACCAAGAGACAGAGGGAGAGAAACAGGAAGAGAGAGACCGAGAGACAGAGGGAGAGAAACAGGAAGAGAGAGACCGAGAGACAGAGGGAGAGAAACAGGATGAGAGACCGAGAGACAGAGGGAGAGAAACAGGAAGAGAGAGACCGAGAGACAGAGGGAGAGAAACAGGAAAAGAGAGACCGACAGACAGAGGGAGAGAAACAGGAAGAGAGAGACCGAGAGACAGAGGGAGAGAAACAGGAAGAGAGAGACCAAGAGACAGGGGGAGAGAAAGAGGAAGAGAGAGACCGAGAGAGACAGAGAAACAAACAGATGGAGAGAGACAGAAAGAGAAACATCTAGCTACTCAAAGTAACTCAATACATCTAGCTACTCAAAGTAACTCAATACATGTGGCTACTCAAAGTAACTCAATACATCTAGCTACTCAAAGTAACTCAATACATCTAGCTACTCAAAGCAACTCAATACATCTAGCTACTCAAAGTAACTCAATACATCTAGCTACTCAAAGTAACTCAATACATCAAGCTACTCAAAGTAACTCAGTGAGGAGTATTAGATCCCACAAGGTAGTGAACAGTCACAGAATGGACAACTATTTTATCTTCAGCCCTAAGATACGGTACAACAACTCAGTCTGTGGCTCAGTCTGTCCGCCTATAAAACCAAACATTTGTAATGTATTCTGACAAGCCTGCCGTCAGATTACACACCGCCACATGGAGACGTGTCAGCTTTCTTTCCATGGTCAAACTGTTCCTTTCAGAATGCAGCGTCGTGTTATGGAGAACAAGGACATGTGTCCGTGAATTTTGCATAATGGTGAATTTTAAAGTCAGGGACACAGTGGAGAGAGAACAGCAGGAGAGGAGAGGAGACGAGAGGGCTGGCCCTTGGTCTCATCTTAAACCAGTCCTGATAATATAGGAGTCCACCTGACACTTCCATTTTCCACTTTAACCCTCTGACGACAACAGATCAGACACTACATCCAAATGGTAGAATAGTACATTAATGACATCTAGATGATTCAAAAACCCTATTCTCCAGATGGAGGCAAGGAGAGAGGATGCAAGGAATCAAGGAATCAAGGAAATATTGAGAAAGGTTGGCCTACTGTTTCTTAGAAGTATAAACTCAGAGTTAATCCATAAATCGCACCTTTCTCTCTACATCGTACCCTACACCGGAGCCCAGAAGAACACTGCATAGGGAATAGCATGCCATTTGAGATATGGCCTTGTATCTAGTGTTGACTCACCAGGTTAGACAGGATGTAGTGGTATCCACGGGCGTTCTTCCCCAGAGAGACCACCTGTAGGAGAGATCAACACAAAGGTGAGACAACCAGTGTGACTGAGCTGTGTCATGGGGTGTAATGTGAAGTTGCTGATATTGGGTTGGTTTAGCGTTTTCCCCACTAACGGTTAAGGTTAGGATTTAGGGGAAGCTGAAACTAAATCTGTTGCTAGGGGAAACATCACCCCAGAGCTAGTCAAACATGATATAGGTTAGTCAACCATGTGATGAGGGCCAAGAGGCACAATGACAGCTCATACCTTCAGGTACAGTCATCTCCATAATATTGTAATAACAGATCATTCATTAACTTTTTATGGCTGCAGGGGCAGTATTGAGTAGCTCTGATAAAAGTTGCCCATTTCAAACGGCCTCGTACTCAATTCTTGCTCGTACAATATGCATATTATTATTATTATTGGATAGAAAACACTCTCTAGTTTCTAAAACCGTTTGAATCATATCTGTGAGTCAAACAGAACTCATTTGGCACAAACTTCCTGACCAGGAAGTGGAAAGTCTGAAATCGAGACTCTGTTCTACTTCCTGCCTATAAATGGGCATGATACGTATTAGTATACGTGCACTTCATACACCTTCCCCTGGATGTCAAGAGGCGGTGAGAAAAGAAATTTTGTGTTTATCTTGGTCTGAAGTGGAATACAAGCTCTTTGTATGACGTGTCCGCCCATTTCCTGTTTTCTGGAGAGCGCGAAGGGGTACTTGGATTTGCCTTCTGTTTAGCTGCCGTTATAGGCGACTAATATCTCCGGCTTTGATTTTATTTGATACATGTGACCATATCATCGTAAAGTATGTTTTGTCAATATAGTTTCATCAGATTATTGAATTTTTTTCGGGAGTTTTGCCGTGTTCCGTTCTCTTCCGTTTGTTGACATGGAGAGATTCGAGCCACTTGGCTAGTGCGCTTGCTAATTCAAGAGGGAAAATGAACGTTCTAAATCCAAACAACGATTGTTCTTGACAAAAGACCCCTTGTCCAACATTCTGATGGAAGATCACCAAAAGTAAGAAACATTTTATGATGCTATTTCATATATCTGTCGTGCATGTGAACTAGTCGCCGGTGCCCAACTTTGGGTTACTCTAGATATACCGAAGCTGGATGTCGTAATGAAGTTATTTTTTAGAATTCTAACACTGCGATTTCATTAAGAACTAATGGATCTATCATTTCCTATACAACATGTATTTTTTAGTTATGTTTATGAATAGCTATTTGGTCAGAATATGTGTGTCAGAAAAAGTGTCAAAAAAATATCTTTGCTGTTTAGACGTTGTGGAAAAAGTAGCTAAGATAGCAACATGTATAACCACTGATTTCAGCTCTAAATATGCACATTTTCGAACAAAACATAAGTATATGTATAACCTGATGTTATAAGACTGTCATCTGATAAAGAATATCAAGGTTAGTCAAAAATTATATATCTTTTACTGGTTTGTTACGATCGCTAACTTTTACTGCTGGGAAATGGCTTGTCTTTCTGGCTATTGTGGTAAGCTAATATAACGCTATATTGTGTTTTCGCTGTAAAACACTTAAGAAATCGGAAATATTGGCTGGAATCACAAGATGCCTGTCTTTCATTTGCTGTAAACTTTGTATTTTTCAGAAATGTTTTATGATGAGTAATTAGGTATTTGACGTTGGTGTCTGTAATTATTCTGTCTGCTTTCGGTGCAATTTCTGACTGTAGCTGCAATGTAAACTATGATTTATACCTGAAATATGCACATTTTTCGAAAAAAACATATGCTATACAATAAATATGTTATCAGACTGTCATCTGATGAGGTTGTTTCTTGGTTAGTGGCTATTTATATCTTTATTTGGCCGAATTTGTGTTAGCTACTGATGGAGTCAAAAACTGATGGAGTAATAAAAGTGGAGTCTTTTGCTAACGTGGTTAGCTAATAGATTTACATATTTTGTCTTCCCTGTAAAACATTAAAAAAATCTGTGCAATTTCTGATTGTAGCTGCAATGTAAACTATGATTTATACCTGAAATATGCACATTTTTCGAACAAAACATAGATTTATTGTATAACATGTTATAAGACTGTCATCTGATGAAGTTGTTTGTTGGTTAGTTTGGTTGGTTCTTGGTTAGTTAGGTTGGCTTTGTGCATGCTACCTGTGCTGTGAAAAATGTCTGTCCTTTTTTTGTATTTGGTGGTGAGCTAACATAAATATACTTGCTGTTTTCGCTGTAAAACATTTTAAAAATCGGACATGTTGGCTGGATTCACAAATGTGTACCTTTCATTTACTGCATTGGACTTGTTAATGTGTGAAAGTTAAATATTTAAAAAAATACATATTTTGAATTTCGCGCCCTGCACTTGAGCTGGCTGTTGTCATAAGTGTACCGACGTCGGGCTTGCAGCCATAATTAACTATTAAAAAACACTAATTACACCGGCTGATAATGACAGAACCCTTCTTATAGACAGATCTTCTAGTATAGACATGTCTTATTATAGACATAGCTGGTCTTCTAGACAGGTCTTAGTATAGACATGTCTGGTGTTATAAACATGTATGGTGTTGTAAACATGTCTTATTATAGACGGGTCTTAGTATAGACAGGTCTTAGTATAGACAGGTCTTAGTATAGACAGGTCTTATTATAGACAGGTCTTATTATAGACATGTCTTAGTATAGACAGGTCTTAGTATAGACAGGTCTTAGTATAGACAGGTCTTAGTATAGACAGGTCTTATTATAGACATGTCTTAGTATAGACGGGTCTTAGTATAGACATGAATTAGTATAGACATGTCTGGTGTTATAAACATGTCTTAGTATAGACGGGTCTTAGTATAGACAGGTCTTAGTATAGACAGGTCTTAGTATAGACAGGTCTAGTATAGACAGGTCTTATTATAGACATGTCTGGTGTTATAAACATGTCTGGTGTTATAAACATGTCTTAGTATAGACGGGTCTTAGTATAGACAGGTCTTAGTATAGACAGGTCTTATTATAGACAGGTCTTAGTATAGACAGGTCTTATTATAGACATGTCTTAGTATAGACGGGTCTTAGTATAGACGGGTCTTAGTATAGACATGTCTTAGTATAGACGGGTCTTAGTATAGACGGGTCTTAGTATAGACAGGTCTTAGTATAGACAGGTCTTAGTATAGACAGGTCTTAGTATAGACAGGTCTTAGTATAGACAGGTCTTAGTATAGACATGTCTTAGTATAGACGGGTCTTAGTATAGACAGGTCTTAGTATAGACAGGTCTTATTATAGACATGTCTTAGTATAGACAGGTCTTAGTATAGACAGGTCTTAGTATAGACAGGTCTTAGTATAGACAGGTCTTAGTATAGACATGTCTTAGTATAGACGGGTCTTAGTATAGACGGGTCTTAGTATAGACGGGTCTTAGTATAGACAGGTCTTAGTATAGACAGGTCTTAGTATAGACATGTCTTAGTATAGACGGGTCTTAGTATAGACGGGTCTTAGTATAGACAGGTCTTAGTATAGACAGGTCTTAGTATAGACAGGTCTTAGTATAGACAGGTCTTAGTATAGACAGGTCTTAGTATAGACAGGTCTTAGTATAGACATGTCTTAGTATAGACATGTCTGGTGTTATAAACATGTCTTAGTATAGACAGGTCTTAGTATAGACAGGTCTTAGTATAGACAGGTCTTAGTATAGACAGGTCTTAGTATAGACAGGTCTTAGTATAGACAGGTCTTAGTATAGACAGGTCTTAGTATAGACAGGTCTTAGTATAGACAGGTCTTAGTATAGACGGGTCTTAGTATAGACATCTTGCAGCTTCTGGTCATTCTTCATCTAGAGCATTAAGTGTTATAAATCATATATTTTGGTGAAATCGTATTCAGAAATCAAAGGTCACTTAAGTACAGCAGTTCTGCCTCTCATCTTCTACTTTGAAAATCTCACGCCTTCAAATCAGAACAGCATGTTCCCTGCCCACACAGCAAGCTTCAAAATAGACTGGAATATTCAGAAGCCTACAATTTACATTCTGCAACGACTGCGGTTCAATATTCAAATCAACAAATGTACATTTTATTCTAGTTTATTCCAGAACTTGTATAGTGGCACCTGTCTGGAATGGAGCCCTATTCCCTAGATAGTGCACTATAAAGGAAATAGGATGCCGTTTGAGACACATGTTGATTCAACCGTTTTGGGTTATAATCTCCAAATCACCAGCCATACGTACTCTAATGAATGAGTGAACAAAGCATGGTTATGAGGTCTGCTATGCTGTAGGCAGCCAGGCAGTTGAAGTCTGGACGGTTTCAATGACGAGATTAACAACAACGTCTCAGTTTTAATCTGTGTTCTGCAAACAAACCAACGAGCGTTCTACAGCGGAATCACATGACGACATGAGATCTACAGCGGAATCACATGACAACATGAGTTCTACAGCGGAATCACACGACGACATGAGTTCTACAGCGGAATCACATGACAACATGAGTTGTACAGCGGAATCACACGACGACATGAGTTCTACAGCGGAATCACACGACGACATGAGTTCTACAGCGGAATCACACGACGACATGAGTTGTACAGCGGAATCACACGACGACATGAGTTCTACAGCGGAATCACACGACGACATGAGTTCTACGGCGGAATCACACGACAACATGAGTCCTACAGTAGAATCACACGACAACATGAGTTCTACAGCGGAATCACATGACAACATGAGTTCTACAGCGGAATCACAAGACACCATGAGTTATACAGCAGAATCACACGACACCATGAGTTCTAGAGCAGAATCACACGACGACATGAGTTCTACAGCAGAATCACACGACAACATGAGATCTAGACATGAGTTCTACAGCGGAATCACACGACAACATGAGATCTAGACATGAGTTCTACAGCGGAATCACACGACAACATGAGTTATACAGCGGAATCACACGACGACATGAGTTCTACAGCAGAATCACACGACACCATGAGTTCTACAGCGGAATCACATGACAACATGAGTTCTACAGCAGAATCACACGACAACATGAGATCTAGACATGAGTTCTACAGCGGAATCACACGACAACATGAGTTATACAGCGGAATCACACGACGACATGAGTTCTACAGCAGAATCACACGACACCATGAGTTCTACAGCGGAATCACACGACAACATGAGTTATACAGCGGAATCACACGACGACATGAGTTCTACAGCGGAATCACACGACGACATGAGTTCTACAGCAGAATCACACGACGACATGAGTTCTACAGCAGAATCACACGACAACATGAGTTCTACAGCGGAATCACATGACAACATGAGTTCTACAGCGGAATCACACGACGACATGAGTTCTACGGCGGAATCCCATGACAACATGAGGTCTACAGCGGAGTCAAACGACAACATGAGATCTCGACATGAGTTCTACAGCGGAATCACACAACAACATGAGATCTACAGGGGAATCACATGACGACACCATGAGTTCTACAGCGGAATCAAACAACAACATGAGATCTACAGCGGAATCACATGACGACACCATGAGTTCTAAGGCGGAATCACATGACAACATGAGATCTCGACATGAGTTCTACAGCGGAATAACACAACGACATTAGTTCTACAGCAGAATCACACGACAACATGAGTTCTACAGCGGAATTACACAATAACATGAGTTCTACGGCGGAATCACATGACAACATGAGTTCTACAGCGGAATCACACGACAACATGAGATCTACAGCGGAATCACACGATGACATGAGTTCTACAGCGGAATCAAACGACAACATGAGTTCTACAGCGGAATCACATGACAACATGAGTTCTACAACTGTTTCACAGGACAACATGAGTTCTACAACTGTTTCACAGGACAACATGAGTTCTACAACTGTTTCACAGGACAACATGAGTTCTACAACTGTTTCACAGGACAACATGAGTTCTACAACTGTTTCACAGGACAACATGAGTTCTACAACTGTTTCACAGGACAACATGAGTTCTACAACTGTTTCACAGGACAACATGAGTTCTACAACTGTTTCACAGGACAACATGAGTTCTACAACTGTTTCACAGGACAACATGAGTTCTACAACTGTTTCACAGGACAACATGAGTTCTACAACTGTTTCACAGGACAACATGAGTTCTACAACTGTTTCACAGGACAACATGAGTTCTACAACTGTTTCACAGGACAACATGAGGTCTACAGCGGAATCACACGACAACATGAGTCCTACAGTAGAATCACATGACAACATGTTTTCTACAGCGGAATCACACGACAACATGAGTTCCACGGCAGAATGACACGACAACATGAGTTGTACAGCGGAATCACACGACAACATGAGTTGTACAGCGGAATAACACGACAACATGAGTTGTACAGCGGAATAACACGACAACATGAGTTCTACAGCGGAATCACACGACACCATGAGTTCTACAGTGGAATCACACGACACCATGAGTTATACAGTGGAATCACATGACGACATGAGTTGTACAGCGGAATAACACGACAACATGAGTTCTACAGCGGAATCACACGACACCATGAGTTATACAGCGGAATCACATGACGACATGAGTTCTACAGCTGAATCACACGACAACATGAGTTCTACAGCGGAATCACACGACAACATGAGTTCTACAGTGGAATCACACGACGACATGAGTTCTATAGCAGAATCAAACGACAACATGAGTTCTACAATGGAATCACACGACACCATGAGGTCTACAGTGGAATCACACGACAACATGAGTTCTACAGTGGAATCACACGACAACATGAGATCTACAGTGGAATCACACGACAACATGAGTTCTATAGCAGATCAAACAGTCATTGCAGCAACTAGCTTTCTCCTGCTTTTCGACCTGTTAGCCAGAGGCCTTCCATTGCAACTGATTCAAACCAACCTCTTCTGGTTTACATTAGGGTGTTTTTCTGTGCAGAATCAAGTGACAGAAAATGATTTATGTTTTCAATTTAGAGATGTCGATTCTCTGGTGACGCATCATATAGGCAGCCCACTTCCCAGTAGACACAAGAGGAGAGAGGGAACTAAGAGGTACTGCTGATCACCCATTTCCCACAACCCCAGGCCTTCTTCACTCAGCCATTACTGAAGCTGTGTGTTGTTATTAAACCGATTTTAATCCAATTTGAGGAAAAACACTCAACTGTTTATTTCCTTTCAGTCCTTCTGATCTCTTGACAGAACTAGCCATGCCTACACCCAATGCCTCAGATCACACCCATCTAATACAGCCTCTCTGTTGACGTCTGACACACACACATCAAATAAAGCCATTTTTCCATCTGTGTTGAGGTCTTGGAAGTGACTGCTTTTCACACAGGAAATGATGTCGCATGACGGAACACCAATACACTGCGCTCGTTGGTTCACTCAGGCCATCAGGCAGCTCAGATGGGTCAGCAGTTCCTGACACCTCCAATGTCATTACTATCATCACCTCACACACACCACATCACATAGAGGACATCAACTGGAGGAGGGAGAGAGAGGGAGAGGGAGAGAGGGAGAGAGATGGGGTGGGGAGAGGTGGGAGAGAGGAGGAGAAGGGGAGAGAGTGGGGAGAGGGGGGAGAGAGAGAAGGGGGGAAAGGGGGAGAGAAAGCGAGAGGGGGGAGAGAGTGGGAGAGTTCAAGCTAGTTCAAGAGAAGACATTTTTTTTTTATGAAAAACGCTTTCAGTTTTACCAGATATAAAGATATATAGATACTCTTTATATAAGATATAGTTTTTTACCAGATTTTTTACCAGATATAAAGATATATAGATACTCGTTTTTTCCAGAAATAAAGAATGTGGAAGTGATGATGGACAGTTTATATTTTTAAATAATATAATCTTTGAAAACTAACAATCAACAAAATAACAGGGAGAATTGAAAATAACAATCATTAACAATCACCAAAACATTCAGGGAGGACTGAAAATTCAAACCAGTCAGGGAGAACTGAAAATTCAAACCAGTCAGGGAGAACTGAAAATTCAAACCAGTCAGAGAGAACTGAAAATTCAAACCAGTCAGGGAGAACTGAAAATTCACACCAGTCAGGGAGAACTGAAAATTCAAACCAGTCAGGGAGAACTGAAAATTCACACCAGTCAGGGAGAACTGAAAATTCAAACAAGTCAGAGAGAACTGAAAATTCAAACCAGTCAGGGAGAACTGAAAATTCAAACCAGTCAGGGAGAACTGAAAATTCAAACCAGTCAGAGAGAACTGAAAATTCAAACCAGTCAGGGAGAACTGAAAATTCAAACCAGTCAGAGAGAACTGACAATTCAAACCAGTCAGGGAGAACTGAAAATTCAAACCAGTCAGAGAGAACTGACAATTCAAACCAGTCAGGGAGAACTGAAAATTCAAACCAGTCAGGGAGAACTGAAAATTCAAAACAGTCAGAGAGAACTGAATATTCAAAACAGTGAATTTAACAGTACTGATTTTGTTCTTATGTTTGTGCAAAAGAACACAGCGATAGTCATAGAAAAATGCATAGAATTGCAGGAAATGAGCTTTAAAACCTGAGGCCATTTTTGCTCCAGAAACCCCCTGGTTCTTAGGTATTCACAACCAGAATCCCCCTGGTATGGTTTTTAGGTATTCACAACCAGAATCCCCCTGGTATGGTTTTTAGGTATTCACAACCAGAATCCCCCTGGTATGGTTCTTAGGTATTCACAACCAGAATCCCCCTGGTATGGTTTTTAGGTATTCACAACCAGAAACCCCCTGGTATGGTTTTTAGGTATTCACAACCAGAATCCCCCTGGTATGGTTTTTAGGTATTCACAACCAGAATCCCCCTGGTATGGTTCTTAGGTATTCACAACCAGAATCCCCCTGGTATGGATTTTAGGTATTCACAACCAGAAACCCCCTGGTATGGTTCTTAGGTATTCACAACCAGAAACCCCCTGGTATGGTTCTTAGGTATTCACAACCAGAATCCCCCTGGTATGGTTTTTAGGTATTCACAACCAGAAACCCCCTGGTTTTTAGGTATTCACAACCAGAATCCCCCTGGTATGGTTCTTAGGTATTCACAACCAGAAACCCCCTGGTATGGTTCTTAGGTATTCACAACCAGAATCCCCCTGGTATGGTTTTTAGGTATTCACAACCAGAATCCCCTTGGTATGGTTTTTAGGTATTCACAACCAGAATCCCCCTGGTATAGTTTTTAGGTATTCACAACCAGAATCCCCCTGGTATGGTTCTTAGGTATTCACAACCAGAAACCCCCTGGTATGGTTCTTAGGTGTTCACAACCAGAATCCCCCTGGTATGGTTTTTAGGTATTCACAACCAGAATCCCCCTGGTATGGTTTTTAGGTATTCACAACCAGAAACCCCCTGGTATGGTTTTTAGGTATTCACAACCAGAATCCCCCTGGTATGGTTTTTAGGTATTCACAACCAGAAACAGCACAACAGGAGATGAACATACGTTATGATTTTCATCGTGTCTATTACTAATACAGTAGTTTGCGAAAATATTCACCCCCTGGTCATTTTTCCTATTTTGTTGCAATACAACCGGAAATTAAAATTGTTTTTAGGGGGTTTGTATCAGTTGATTTTTCCACATGCCTACCACTTTGAAGATGCAACATATTTTTTATTGTGAAAAAAACAATACATAACAAAGAAAATTAAAACTGAGGGTGCATAAATATTCACCCCCCTAAATCAACACTTTGTAGAGCCACCTTTTGCAGAAATAACAGCTGCAAGTCTCTTGGGGTATGTCTCTATAAGCTTGGCACATCTAGCCACTGGGATTTGTGCCCATTCTTTAAAACCTCTTTGGGCTAGGGGGCAGTATTTTCACCTCCAGATGAAAAGCATGCCCAAAATAAACTGCCTGTTACTCAGGCCCAGAAGCTAGGATATGCATATAATTGGTAGATTGGATAGAAAACACTCTAACGTTTCTAAAACGATTACAATTATGTCTGTGAGTATAACAGAACTGATATGGCAGGCGAAACCCCGAGGGCAAACCATCCTCCCCCAAAAAATGTTTTGGCTTACCACTTTTTTCAATGGCTAGAACTATAGTTATAAGTCCAATTTCTCCCAACTTGCAGTTCATAGGGCTTCCACTAGATGTCAACAGTCTTTAGAAAGATAATCAGGCTGGTTTCTGGAAAAATTACCCAGAAATTTTTGTTTTTCTGGGTGGCTCCCATTTTGGCTGTAGTGTTTCCAAGCGTGTGGAGGAAAGAGCGTTCTTTCTCGTTTATCTCCGGTAAAGACAATAACGATTCTCCGTCTTAAATTTGATCGTTTATTTGTGTATTAGGATACCTAAGGTTTGATTATAAATGTTGTTTGACTTGTTTGGAAAAGTTTATTAGTAACGTTTGGGATTCATTTTGTATGCATTTTGATGGAGGGAAACGGAGTGGATTATTAACTGTAGCGCGCCAGCTAAACTGAGTTTTTATGGATATAAAGAAGGACATTATCGAACAAAAGGACAATTTTTGATGTAACTGGGACCTTTTGGAGTGCCAACAGAAGAAGATCATCAAAGGTAAGGCATTTTTTATATCGCTATTTCTGACTTTCGTGTCACACCTCCCTGGTTGAAATATGTTTGTCATGCATTTGTATGATGGGGCGCTGTCCTCAGATAATCGCATGGTTTGCTTTCACCGTAAAGCTTTTTTTGAAATCTGACACGGCGGCTGGATTAACAAGAAGTTAAGTTTTATTTTGATGTATTACACTTGTGATTCATGAAAGTTAAATATTTCAAATAATTTAATTTGAATTTCGCACTCTGCAATTTCAACAGATGTTGTCGAGATGTTCCGCTAGCGGAACGTCTAGCCACGACGGGTTTTAAGGCAAAACTGCTCCAGCTACTTCAAGTTGAATGGGATCCGCTGGTGTACAGCAATCTTTAACCTGTTTGGGCTGCAGGGGCAGTATTGAGTAGCCAGATAAAAGGTGCCCATTTCAAATGGCCTCGTACTCAATTCTTGCTCGTACAATATGCATATTATTATTACTATTGGATAGAAAACACTCTCTAGTTTCTAAAACCGTTTGAATTATATCTGTGAGTCAAACAGAACTCATTTGGCACAAACTTCCTGACCAGGAAGTGGAAAGTCTGAAATCGAGGCTCTGTTCTAGTTCCTGCCTATAAATGGGCATGATACGTATTAGTATACATGCACTTCATACACCTTCCCCTGGATGTCAAGAGGCGGTGAGAGAAGAAATTGAGTGTTTATCTTGGTCTGAAGTGGAATACAAGCTCTTTGAATTACGTGTCACCCATTTCCTGTTTTCAGGAAGGCGCGAGAAGGAACCTGGATTTGCCTTCTGATAAGCTGCCGTTATGGACGACTAATATCTCCGGCTTTGATTTTATTTGATACATGTGACCATATCATCGTAAAGTATGTTTTTTCAATAAAGTTTAATCAGATTATTGACATTTTTTCGGGAGTTTTGCCGTGTTCCGTTCTCTTCCGTTTGTTGACATGGAGAGATTCGTGCCACTTGGCTAGTGTGCTTGCTAAATCGAGAGGGAAAGAGGCCGTTCTAAATCCAAACAACGATTGTTCTTGACAAAGGACCCCTTGTCCAACATTCTGATGGAAGATCAGCAAAAGTAGGAAACATTTTATGATGCTATTTCATATATCTGTCGTACATGTGAACTAGTCGTATTGTGGGCGGCCACGGGCTTGCAGCCAGAAGAAGTTAAGTCATACCACAGATTCTCAATTGGATTGAGATCTGACTTTGACTAGGCCATTCCAAGATATTCAAACGTTTCCCCTTAAACCACGTTTCCCCTTAAACAACCAAAGGTTTGCTTTAACAGTATGCTTAGGGTCATTGTCCTGCTGGAAGGTGAACCTCTGTCCCAGTCTCAATTCTCTGGAAGACTGAAACAGGTTTCCCTCAAGAATTCCCCTGTATTTAACGCCATCCATCATTCCTTCAATTCTGACCAGTTTCCCAGTTCCTGCAGATGAAAAATATCCCCACAGCATCATGCTTCACTGTGGGGATGGTGCT
Organism: Salvelinus fontinalis; assembly: GCF_029448725.1. Classification (NCBI taxonomy): domain Eukaryota; kingdom Metazoa; phylum Chordata; class Actinopteri; order Salmoniformes; family Salmonidae; genus Salvelinus; species Salvelinus fontinalis. The sequence goes on along the minus strand of NW_026600464.1, from coordinate 110,213 downwards.
CTTGGGGTGATGAGAGGTGTTTACACCAGACATAGCATTTTCCTTGATGGCCAAAAAGCAAAATTTTAGTCTCATCTGACCAGAGTACCTTCTTCCATATGTTTGGGGAGTCTCCCACATGCCTTTTGGCGAACACCAAACGTGTTTGCTTATTTTTGTCTTTAAGCAATGGCTTTTTTTCTGATCTCTTTTCTGTAAAGCCCAGCTCTGTGGAGTGTACAGCATAAAGTTGTCCTATGGACAGATACTCCAATCTCTGCTGTGAAGCTTTGCAGCTCCTTCAGGGTTATCTTTGGTCTCTTTGTTGCTCTCTGATTAATGCCCTCCTTGCCTGGTCCGTGAGTTAAGTTGGGCGGCCCGCTCTTGGCAGGTTTGTTGTGGTGCGGAATTCTTGCAATTTTTTAATAATAGATTTAATGGTGCACCATGGGATGTTCAAAGATCCGTATATGTTTTTATAACTCAACCCTGATCTGTACTTCTCCACAACTTTGTCCCTGACCTGTTTGGAGAGCTCCTTGGTATTCACGGTGCTGCTTGCTTGGTGGTGCCCTTTCTTAGTGGTGTTGCAGACTCTGGGGCCTTTCAGAACAGGTGTAAATATAGTTGTGCACTACCCTACAGTAGTGCACTACCCTATGGGCCCTGGTCAACAGTAGTGCACTACCCTATGGGCCCTGGTCAACAGTAGTACACTACCCTATGGGCCCTGGTCTACAGTAGTGCACTAACCTATGGGCCCTGGTCTACAGTAGTGCACTACCTTATGGGTCCAGGTCAACAGTAGTGCACTACCCTATGGGTCCTGGTCTACAGTAGTGCACTAACCTATGGGCCCTGGTCTACAGTAGTGCACTAACCTATGGGCTCTGGTCTACAGTAGTGCACTACCTTATGGGTCCAGGTCAACAGTAGTGCACTATAAAGGGAATAGGGTGCCATTTGGGACGCAATTAGACCTCATTGTCAATGAGACTTTTGGCTTTAGTCTGGAGGTTTTGGACACCACACACAACTCCACCCTGTGATCCCCTTGGTTACGACTAGACCTGCAGGCCCCCTCACACCTGACCCAGCGTTAGCTAGAGAAAGACCTGCAGGCCCCCTCACACCTGCCCCAGCGTTGGCTACGACTAGACCTGCAGGCCCCCTCACACCTGACCCAGCGTTGGCTACGACTAGACCTGCAGGCCCCCTCACACCTGACCCAGCGTTGGCCAGAGAAAGACCTGCAGGCCCCCTCACACCTGCCCCAGCGTTGGCTACGACTAGACCTGCAGGCCCCCTCACACCTGACCCAGCGTTGGCCAGAGAAAGACAACCCCCCGCCTAGGACCTGGCAGAGAAAACTAAGACACAGTAACCTTGGGTTGGGGCACAGCAGGAATCTAATGACATAGGTAGTGCTGGAGGAACTGAAAGACGCGCTACCCGCGGCCAACAGAACATGGCCCTCCCAGTGTTTCCACTACATTGAGATAATTAGACGGAGCCCCGCCAAGGCCCTGGAGATGATTGGACAGCATGAGATAGGTGGGCACACACTTCCTAGTTGGCTTTTTTAAAAGTGCATTATGTCAATTTGGCAGAATATTACATTTATTAAATTCCTACTGGATTATCCTGGGTGTGTTCAACACTGATCTCAGTTTAATATGAGTTACAATACAGAGAGAGACCTGCTACACAGCTAGATACAGACCCTTACAATACAGAGAGAGAGAGAGACCTGCTACACAGCTATATACAGACCCTTACAATACAGAGAGAGAGAGAGACCTGCTACACAGCTAGATACAGACCCTTACAATACAGAGAGAGACCTGCTACACAGCTATATACAGACCCTTACAATACAGAGAGAGAGAGAGCTGCTACACAGCTATATACAGACCCTTACAATACAGAGAGAGACCTGCTACACAGCTAGATACAGACCCTTACAATACAGAGAGACCTGCTACACAGCTATATACAGACCCTTACAATACAGAGAGAGAGAGAGACCTGCTACACAGCTATATACAGACCCTTACAATACAGAGAGAGAGAGACCTGCTACACAGCTATATACAGAGCCTTACAATACAGAGAGCTGCTACACAGCTAGATACAGACCCTTACAATACAGAGAGACCTGCTACACAGCTAGATACAGGCCCTTACAATACAGAGAGCTGCTACACAGCTAGATACAGACCCTTGCAATACAGAGAGAGCTGCTACACAGCTAGATACAGACCCTTACAATACAGAGATCTGCTACACAGCTAGATACAGACCCTTACAATACAGAGAGACCTGCTACACAGCTAGATACAGACCCTTACAATACAGAGAGCTGCTACACAGCTAGATACAGACCCTTACAATACAGAGAGATGCTACACAGCTAGATACAGACCCTTACAATACAAAGAGAGAGAGACCTGCTACACAGCTAGATACAGACCCTTGCAATACAGAGAGAGCTGCTACACAGCTAGATACAGACCCTTACAATACAGAGATCTGCTACACAGCTAGATACAGACCCTTACAATACAGAGAGATGCTACACAGCTAGATACAGACCCTTACAATACAGAGAGACCTGCTACACAGCTAGATACAGACCCTTACAATACAGACAGACCTGCTACACAGCTAGATACAGACCCTTACAATACAGAGAGACCTGCTACACAGCTAGATACAGACCCTTACAATACAGAGAGACCTGCTACACAGCTAGATACAGACCCTTACAATACAGAGAGACCTGCTACACAGCTAGATACAGACCCTTACAATACAGAGAGACCTGCTACACAGCTAGATACAGACCCTTACAATACAGAGAGACCTGCTACACAGCTAGATACAGACCCTTACAATACAGAGAGCTGCTACACAGCTAGATACAGACCCTTACAATACAGAGAGACCTGCTACACAGCTAGATACAGACCCTTACAATACAGAGAGATGCTACACAGCTAGATACAGACCCTTACAATACAGAGAGACCTGCTACACAGCTAGATACAGACCCTTACAATACAGAGAGACCTGCTACACAGCTAGATACAGACCCTTACAATACAGAGAGACCTGCTACACAGCTAGATACAGACCCTTACAATACAGAGAGAGCTGCTACACAGCTAGATACAGGCCCTTACAATACAGAGAGCTGCTACACAGCTAGATACAGACCCTTACAATACAGACAGACCTGCTACACAGCTAGATACAGACCCTTACAATACAGAGAGAGAGAGACCTGCTACACAGCTAGATACTGACCCTTACAATACAGAGAGAGATGCTACACAGCTAGATACAGAGCCTTACAATACAGAGAGCTGCTACAAAGCTACAGACCCTGACAATACTAATGTGATCAGACGAATCAGCTTTGCGTGGGAATGGATAAGGAATATTTATACCACAAGAAAAGTCCTGTCCCCCATGATTTAGTATTAACTATTAACTACTACTCACTAAGCCTTGGATTTTCTTTTATGCGTCCTCCTTGACTTCCCCTCTCTCCCTCTCCCTCTCCCTCTTTCTTTCTCTCTCTCTCTCTCTCTCTCTCTCTCTCTCTCCCCCTCCCTCTCCTCTCTCTCGCTCTCTCTCCCCTCCCTCCCCTCTCTCCCTCCCTCTCCTCTCTCTCGCTCTTTCTCCCCTCTCTCCCTCCCTCTCCCCTCTCTCGCTCTTTCTCCCCTCTCTCCCTCCCTCTCCTCTCTCTCGCTCTTTCTCCTCTCTCTCCCTCCCTCTCCCCTCTCTCTCTCTCTCTCCCTCTCCCCTCTCTCCCTCCCTCTCCCCTCTCTCCCTCCCTCTCCTCTCTCTGGCTCTTTCTCCCCTCTCTCCCTCCCTCTCCTCTCTCTCGCTCTTTCTCCCCTCTCTCCCTCCCTCTCCTCTCTCTCGCTCTTTCTCCCCTCTCTCCCTCCCTCTCCTCTCTCTCACTCTTTCTCCCCTCTCTCCCTCCCTCTCCTCTCTCTCGCTCTTTCTCCCCTCTCTCCGTCCCTCTCCCCTCTCTCCCTCCCTCTCCTCTTTCTCCCCTCACGCCTACAAGCTGGAGTTACAAAAAGAAAGTAAAGGGAAGAAAAACAAAACTCTGCTTTCCTCTATAATCTGATTTATCACATTTTCTATTACTCTCCGGCCACTCAGCCTATAGGCAACTGATCTTGGACAGACACCTATTGTTCCTTGAAGAGCTTTCTATCCCTTCTGTCTCTCTCCCTTCTGTCTCCCTCCAGCTCTCTGTCTCTCTCCCTTCTGTCCCTCTCCAGCTCTCTGTCTCTCTCTCTCCCTTCTGTCTCCCTCCAGCTCTCTGTCTCTCTCCCTTCTGTCTCCCTGAAGCTCCCTGTCTCTCTCTCTCCCTTCTGTCTCCCTCCAGCTCTCTGTCTCTCTCTCTCCCTTCTGTCTCCCTCCAGCTCTCTGTCTCTCTCTCTCCCTTCTGTCTCCCTCCAGCTCGCTGTCTCTCTCTCTCCCTTCTGTCTCCCTCCAGCTCTCTGTCTCTCTCCCTTCTGTCTCCCTGAAGCTCCCTGTCTCTCTCTCTCCCTCCAGCTCTCTGTCTCTCTCTCTCCCTTCTGTCTCCCTCCAGCTCTCTGTCTCTCTCTATCCCTTCTGTCTCCATCCAGCTCTCTCTCTCTATCCCTTCTGTCTCCATCCAGGTCTCTCTCTCTCTCTCTCTCTCTCTCTCTCTCTCTCTCTCTCTCTCTCTCTCTATCCCTTCTGTCTCCATCCATCCATCTCTCTCTCTCTCTCTCTCTCTCTCTCTCTCTCTATCCCTTCTGTCTCCTTCCAGCTCTCTCTCTCTCTCTATCCCTTCTGTCTCCTTCCAGCTATCTCTCTATCCCACCAGCTATCTCTATCAAACCCTACCATCTTCCTCCAGCTCTCTCTCTCTCTATCCCAGCAGCTATCTCTATCAAACCCTACCATCTTCCTCCAGCTCTCTCTCTCTCTATCCCAGCAGCTATCTCTATCAAACCGTACCATCTTCCTCCAGCTCTCTCTCTCTCTATCCCAGCAGCTATCTCTATCAAACCCTACTATCTTCCTCCAGCTCTCTCTCTCTCTATCCCAGCAGCTATCTCTATCAAACCCTACCATCTTCCTCCAGCTCTCTCTCTCTCTCTCTCTTTATCCAGCAGCTATCTCTATCAAACCCTACCATCTTCCTCCAGCTCTCTCTCTCTCTATCCCAGCAGCTATCTCTATCAAACCCTACCATCTTCCTCCAGCTCTCTCTCTCTCTATCCCAGCAGCTATCTCTATCAAACCCTACCATCTTCCTCCAGCTCTCTCTCTCTCTATCCCTGCTCTATCCCATCCTCTCTCTCTCTCTATCCCTGCTTTCTCCGTTCAGCTATCTCTCTGCTCTCTCTCCATGCTGTTTCCCTCCATTCCTTCTGTCTCTATCCAGCTCTCTCTCTCTCTCTATCCCTGCTGTCTCCCTCCATCCTTGCTGTCTCTATTCAATTCAATTCAAGGGGCTTTATTGGCATGAGAAACATGTGTTAACATTGCCAAAGCAAGTGAGGTAGCAATACACAAAAGTGAAACAAACAATACAAATTAACAGTAATTATTACACATACAGAAGTTTCAAAACAATCTCTATCCAGCTCTCTCTCTCTCTCCATGATGTCTCCCTCCATCCCTACTGTTATCCATCTCTCTCTCTCTCTCTCTATCCATGCTGTCTCCCTCATCCCTACTGTCTCTATCCAGCTCTCTCTCTCTCTCTCTCTCTCTCTCCATGATGTCTCCCTCTATCCCTGCTGTCTCTATCCAGCTCTCTCTCTCTCTCTCTCTCTCTCTCTCTCTCCATGCTGTCTCCCTCATCCCTACTGTCTCTATCCAGCTCTCTCTCTCTCTCTCTCTCCATGATGTCTCCCTCCATCCCTGCTGTCTCTATCCAGCTCTCTCTATCCCTGCTGTCTCCCTCCATCCCTGCTGTCTCTATCCAGCTCTCTCTATCCCTGCTGTCTCCCTCTATCCCTGCTGTCTCTATCCAGCTCTCTCTATCCATGCTGTCTCCCTCCATCCCTGCTGTCTCTATCCAGCTCTCTCTCTCTCTCTCTCTCCATGATGTCTCCCTCCATCCCTGCTGTCTCTATCCAGCTCTCTCTCTCCATGATGTCTCCCTCCATCCCTGCTGTCTCTATCCAGCTCTCTCTCTCTTCATGCTGTCTCCTTCCATCCCTGCTGTCTCTATCCAGCTCTCTCTCTCTCTCCATGCTGTCTCCCTCCATCCCTGCTCTCTCTATCCAGCTCTCTCTCTCTCTCCATGCTATCTCCCTCCATCCTTGCTGTCTCTATCCAGCTCTCTCTCTCTCCATGCTGTCTCCCTCCATCCCTGCTGTCTCTATCCAGCTCTCTCTCTCTCTCTCCATGCTGTCTCCCTCCATCCCTGCTGTCTCTATCCAGCTCTCTCTCTCTCTCTCTCCATGCTGTCTCCCTCCATCCCTGCTGTCTCTATCCAGCTCTCTCTCTCTCCATGCTGTCTCCCTCTATCCCTGCTGTCTCTATCCAGCTCTCTCTATCCCTGCTGTCTCCCTCTATCCCTGCTGTCTCTATCCAGCTCTCTCTCTCTCTCTCTCTCCATGCTGCCTCCCTCCATCCCTGCTGTCTCTATCCAGCTCCCTCTATCCCTGCTGTCTCCCTCCATCCCTGCTGTCTCTATCGAGCTCTCTCTCTCTCCATGCTGTCTCCCTCCATCCCTGCTGTCTCTATCCAGCTCTCTCTCTCTCTCTCCATGCTGTCTCCCTCCATCCCTGCTGTCTCTATCCAGCTCTCTCTCTCTCCATGCTGTCTCCCTCCATCCCTGCTGTCTCTATCCAGCTCTCTCTCTCTCCATGCTGTCTCCCTCCATCCCTGCTGTCTCTATCCAGCTCTCTCTCTCTCCATGCTGTCTCCCTCCATCCCTGCTGTCTCTATCCAGCTCTCTCTCTCTCTCCATGCTGTCTCCCTCCATCCCTACTGTCTCTATCCAGCTCTCAATTTTCAATTCAATTCAATTCAATTGACTTTATTGACATGGTAAGTTCGTTATTACTTACATTGTCAAAGTATACATATCGAAAAATAAAAATCAAATATATATGTATATATATACAAAATATATATATATTTATATATAAATAAATGGTGGGACCAACAGCAATAATAACAGTAGTAGTGGAGATGGGATTACCATTAACAACAACTACAACAACAATATTAATCCGAACAACAATAAATTTACACAACAGTAGTAGACCAGTGTCAATATGACTTGAGAAGACATATGACCTGGTATGAAAGACAAAACAAAACTAAGCTAAATGGGAAATATTATCAATATTACTTTGCATTTTTCACTGGCTGTCCCTCAGGTTGTGGCAGGAGGACACATATTTGGCTGCCCATTTTGGCTTTTCACCCAATAAATATTTGATTTTTTCTTCATCTTTTATAGTTTCAAATTCTTTGTATTGAATTATAATTTTGGGAAATAAATATGCTCTTAGGTCTGAGTATTTGTCACAGTGTAGTAGGAAATGCACCTCTGTCTCTACCTCTCCTCTGGAGCAGAGTGAGCACAGCCTGTCCTCTCTGGGCAGCCAGGTTTGTCTGTGACGACCGGTCTCTATAGCCAGACGGTGCTCACTGAGTCTGTACCTAGTCAATGTTTTCCTCAGTTTTCTATCAGTCACAGTGGTCAGATAGTCTGCCACCATGTACTGTCTGTTTAGAGCCAAATAGCATTGAAGTTTACTTTGATTTTTTGTGGTGTCTTTCCAATAGGTTATATATTTTTATTTTTGTTTTGTGATGATTTGGTTGGGCCAGATTTTCTGAGGGCTGTCCCGAGGCTCTATGGGGTTGGTTTGGGTTGGTGAACTGAGCCTAAGAACCAGCTGACTGAGGGGACTCTTCTCTGGTTTCATCTCTTGACATTGTAGAGCTGTGTGATGGAATGTTTTAGGGTCACTTGTTTTTAGATGGTTGTAAAATTTGATGGCTCTTTTTTCTATTCGAATGAGGAGGGGGTATTGGCCCAATTCTGCCCTACATGCGTTATTTGGAGTTTTTCTTTGTACTTGCAATACGGTCTTGCAAAACTCTGCATGCAATATTTCAGTTGGATGTTTGTCCCATTTAGTAAATTCATTATTAGAGAGTGGACCCCATACTTCACTGCCATATAGAGCAATTGGTTCTATAACCGATTGAATTTTTTTTAGCCAGATTCTAATTGGAATTTCAATTTTGATGTTCCTTTTAATGGCATAGAATGCTCTTCTTGCTTTGTCTCTCAGCTCATTCACAGCCATGTGAAAGCTACCTGTGTTGCTCATATTTAGTCCTAGATATGTGTAGTTTTTGGTGTGTTCTAATAGAACTGTGTCCAAATAGAATTTATATTTGTCATCCTTATTTCCCGACCCTTTTTGGAATATCATTATATTTGTTTTTTTTTAGGTTAACGGTCAGAGCCCAGGTCTGACAGAACCTGTGAAGACGATCTAGGTGCTGCTGTAACCCCTCTTTAGTGGGAGACAGCAGCACCAGGTCATCTGCGTACAGCAGACACTTGATTTCAGTGTTGTGTAGGGTGATACCAGGTGCTGCCGATTCTTCTAATGTTTTTGCCAATTCATTAATGTAGATGTTAAATAATGTTGGACTTATTGGGCAGCCCTGTTTCACTCCCCGCCCTTGAGAGAAGAAGTCTGTTTGCTTGTTGCCAATTTTAACCGCACATTTGTTTTTAGTGTACATTGATTTAATAAAATCATATGTTTTCCCTCCAATACCACTTTCTATTAGTTTATAAAAAAGACCTTCATGCCAAATTGAATCAAATGCTTTCTTGAAATCTACAAAACACGAGTAGATTTTGCCTTTGTTTTGGTTAACTTGTTTATCAATTAGAGTGTGGAGGGTGTAAATGTGGTCTGTTGTACGATAATTTTTTAGAAATCCAATCTGGCTTCTGCTCAGGACGTTGTGTTCGTCAAGGAAATTATGTAGTCTGCTATTTATAATACTGCAGAGGATTTTCCCCAAGTTGCTGTTAACGCAAATTCCTCTGTAATTATTTGGGTCAAATTTGTCTCCATTTTTATAGATTGGTGTGATCAATCCCTGGTTCCAAATATCGGGGAAAATACCTGCAGTGAGGATAATGTTGAAGAGTTTGAGTATAGCCAATTTGAATTTGTGGTCTGTATATTTGATCATTTCATTTAAAATACCATCAGCACCACAGGCCTTTTTGGGTTGAAGATTGCATAGTTTTTCCAATAATTCTTCTTCTGTAATTGGGGTATCTACAGGATTCTGATAGTCTTTGACTGCTAATTCAAGGATTTGTAATTTTTCTTGTATATCTTTTTGTTCTGGGCTCTTTGTTATATTGCTGTAGAGGTTTGCAAAGTGATTTCTCCACATATCCCCATTTTGGATAGCCAATTCCTCATGATGCGGTTTGTTTAATTTATTCCAATTCTCCCAGAAGTGGTTTGATTCTATGGATTCCTCAATTCCATCCAGATGATTTCTAATGTGCTGTTCCTTTTTTGTTCTTAGGGTGCGTTTGTATTGCTTCAGTGTTTCCCCATATTGAAGGCGTATATTTTTGTTGTCTGGTTCTCTGTGTTTTTGATTAGATATATTTCTCAATGACTTTCTTAGATTTTTGCAATCATTATCAAACCATTTTTCATTATCTGTTATTTTTGGTTTGCTCTTATGCTTCTTTAGATTAGCCAAGGAGGCTAATTTGTCAAATATAAAGTTTATGTTTCTAACGGCCAAATTTACACCTTCATTGCTGAAGGAGAATGTTAAGGCTAAAAAGTTGTCCAGGAGAGATTGTATTTTTTGGCTACTAATTGCTTTTTGGTAGATGTCTGTACTGTTTGCACTCCATCTATAGGCTTGTTTAGTACCATGTAATTTATTGGGCCGTGATGCTTCATGGTTGGGTTCTGCTCTTCTCAGATACACTGTGATTTTACTGTGGTCTGAGAGAGGTGTTAGTGGGCTGACTGTGAAGGCTCTGAGAGACTCTGGGTTTAGGTCGGTGAGGAAGTAGTCTACAGTGCTGCTGCCAAGGGATGAGCTGTAGGTGTACCTACCAAAAGAGTCTCCTCTCAGCCTGCCATTGACTATGTACAGACCCAGTGTTCGACAGAGCTTCAGGAGCTGTACTCCGTTTTTGTTTTTCACTTTGTCATAGTTGTTTCTGTGGGGGTATGTGGGGAGGGAAAGGTTATTGCTTCCTGGTAGGTGTTTATCCCCATGACTGTTAATAGTGTCTTGTTCTTCTGCTGTTCTAGCATTCAGGTCTCCACAGACCAGTACGTTGCCTTGGGCCTGAAAGTGACTAATCTCTCCCTCTAGAATGGAGAAGCTCTCTTCATTGAAGTAGGGTGACTCTGAGGGGGGAATGTATGTGGCACAGAGGAAGACATTTTTATCTGTCAAGATAGCCTCCTTGTTGATTTTTAACCAGATAAAGAATTCTCCTGTTTTGATCAATTCGATTGAATTAATTAGTTCAGATTTATACCATATTAACATTCCCCCTGAGTCTCTGCCCTGTTTGATTCCTTTTAATTTAGTGGATGGTATGATTATCTCCCTATAACCTAGTGGACAGCCAGTGGAAACATCACCTCTGCACCATGTTTCCTGTAGTACTACAATATCAACATCATCAATTTCTTTCAGGAAGTCTGGGTTTCTCTCTCTCTCTCTCTCTATCCCTGCTGTCTCCCTCTCTCCATGCTGTCTCTATCCAGCTCTCTCTCTCTATCCCTGCAGTCTACCTCACTCTCTATCCCTGCAGTCTACCTCACTCTCTATCCCTGCAGTCTACCTCACTCTCTATCCCTGCAGTCTACCTCACTCTCTATCCCTGCAGTCTACCTCACTCTCTATCCCTGCTGTTCACCTCCAGCTCTCTCTATCTATCCCTGCAGTCAACCTCACTCTCTATCCCTGCAGTCTACCTCACTCTCTATCCCTGCAGTCTACCTCACTCTCTATCCCTGCAGTCTACCTCACTCTCTATCCCTGCAGTCTACCTCACTCTCTATCCCTGCAGTCTACCTCACTCTCTATCCCTGCAGTCTACCTCACTCTCTATCCCTGCAGTCTACCTCACTCTCTATCTCTGCAGTCTACCTCACTCTCTATCCCTGCTGTTCACCTCCAGCTCTCTCTATCTATCCCTGCAGTCTACCTCACTCTCTATCCCTGCAGTCTACCTCACTCTCTATCCCTGCAGTCTACCTCACTCTCTATCCCTGCAGTCTACCTCACTCTCTATCCCTGCAGTCTACCTCACTCTCTATCCCTGCAGTCTACCTCACTCTCTATCCCTGCAGTCTACCTCACTCTCTATCCCTGCTGTTCACCTCCAGCTCTCTCTATCTATCCCTGCAGTCTACCTCACTCTCTATCCCTGCAGTCTACCTCACTCTCTATCCCTGCAGTCTACCTCACTCTCTATCCTTGCAGTCTACCTCACTCTCTATCCCTGCAGTCTACCTCACTCTCTATCCCTGCAGTCTACCTCACTCTCTATCCCTGCAGTCTACCTCACTCTCTATCCCTGCAGTCTACCTCACTCTCTATCCCTGCTGTTCACCTCCAGCTCTCTCTATCTATCCCTGCAGTCTACCTCACTCTCTATCCCTGCAGTCTACCTCACTCTCTATCCCTGCAGTCTACCTCACTCTCTATCCCTGCAGTCTACCTCACTCTCTATCCTTGCAGTCTACCTCACTCTCTATCCCTGCAGTCTACCTCACTCTCTATCCCTGCAGTCTACCTCACTCTCTATCCCTGCAGTCTACCTCACTCTCTATCCCTGCTGTTCACCTCCAGCTCTCTCTATCTATCCCTGCAGTCAACCTCACTCTCTATCCCTGCAGTCTACCTCACTCTCTATCCCTGCAGTCTACCTCACTCTCTATCCCTGCAGTCTACCTCACTCTCTATCCCTGCAGTCTACCTCACTCTCTATCCCTGCAGTCTACCTCACTCTCTATCCCTGCAGTCTACCTCACTCTCTATCCCTGCAGTCTACCTCACTCTCTATCCCTGCAGTCTACCTCACTCTCTATCTCTGCAGTCTACCTCACTCTCTATCCCTGCTGTTCACCTCCAGCTCTCTCTATCTATCCCTGCAGTCTACCTCACTCTCTATCCCTGCAGTCTACCTCACTCTCTATCCCTGCAGTCTACCTCACTCTCTATCCCTGCAGTCTACCTCACTCTCTATCCCTGCAGTCTACCTCACTCTCTATCCCTGCAGTCTACCTCACTCTCTATCCCTGCAGTCTACCTCACTCTCTATCCCTGCAGTCTACCTCACTCTCTATCCCTGCTGTTCACCTCCAGCTCTCTCTATCTATCCCTGCAGTCTACCTCACTCTCTATCCCTGCAGTCTACCTCACTCTCTATCCCTGCAGTCTACCTCACTCTCTATCCCTGCAGTCTACCTCACTCTCTATCCTTGCAGTCTACCTCACTCTCTATCCCTGCAGTCTACCTCACTCTCTATCCCTGCAGTCTACCTCACTCTCTATCCCTGCAGTCTACCTCACTCTCTATCCCTGCAGTTCACCTCCAGCTCTCTCTATCTATCCCTGCAGTCAACCTCACTCTCTATCCCTGCAGTCTACCTCACTCTCTATCCCTGCAGTCTACCTCACTCTCTATCCCTGCAGTCTACCTCACTCTCTATCCCTGCAGTCTACCTCACTCTCTATCCCTGCAGTCTACCTCACTCTCTATCCCTGCAGTCTACCTCACTCTCTATCCCTGCAGTCTACCTCACTCTCTATCCCTGCAGTCTACCTCACTCTCTATCTCTGCAGTCTACCTCACTCTCTATCTCTGCAGTCTACCTCACTCTCTATCCCTGCTGTTCACCTCCAGCTCTCTCTATCTATCCCTGCAGTCTACCTCACTCTCTATCCCTGCAGTCTACCTCACTCTCTATCCCTGCAGTCTACCTCACTCTCTATCCCTGCAGTCTACCACACTCTCTATCCCTGCAGTCTACCTCACTCTCTATCCCTGCAGTCTACCTCACTCTCTATCCCTATAGTCTACCTCACTCTCTATCCCTGCAGTCTACCTCACTCTCTATCCCTGCTGTTCACCTCCAGCTCTCTCTATCTATCCCTGCAGTCAACCTCACTCTCTATCCCTGCAGTCTACCTCACTCTCTATCCCTGCAGTCTACCTCACTCTCTATCCCTGCAGTCTACCTCACTCTCTATCCCTGCAGTCTACCTCACTCTCTATCCCTGCAGTCTACCTCACTCTCTATCCCTGCAGTCTACCTCACTCTCTATCCCTGCAGTCTACCTCACTCTCTATCTCTGCAGTCTACCTCACTCTCTATCCCTGCTGTTCACCTCCAGCTCTCTCTATCTATCCCTGCAGTCTACCTCACTCTCTATCCCTGCAGTCTACCTCACTCTCTATCCCTGCAGTCTACCTCACTCTCTATCCCTGCAGTCTACCTCACTCTCTATCCCTGCAGTCTACCTCACTCTCTATCCCTGCAGTCTACCTCACTCTCTATCCCTGCAGTCTACCTCACTCTCTATCCCTGCTGTTCACCTCCAGCTCTCTCTATCTATCCCTGCAGTCTACCTCACTCTCTATCCCTGCAGTCTACCTAACTCTCTATCCCTGCAGTCTACCTCACTCTCTATCCTTGCAGTCTACCTCACTCTCTATCCCTGCAGTCTACCTCACTCTCTATCCCTGCAGTCTACCTCACTCTCTATCCCTGCAGTCTACCTCACTCTCTATCCCTGCAGTCTACCTCACTCTCTATCCCTGCTGTTCACCTCCAGCTCTCTCTATCTATCCCTGCAGTCTACCTCACTCTCTATCCCTGCAGTCTACCTCACTCTCTATCCCTGCAGTCTACCTCACTCTCTATCCCTGCAGTCTACCTCACTCTCTATCCTTGCAGTCTACCTCACTCTCTATCCCTGCAGTCTACCTCACTCTCTATCCCTGCAGTCTACCTCAATCTCTATCCCTGCAGTCTACCTCACTCTCTATCCCTGCTGTTCACCTCCAGCTCTCTCTATCTATCCCTGCAGTCAACCTCACTCTATATCCCTGCAGTCTACCTCACTCTCTATCCCTGCAGTCTACCTCACTCTCTATCCCTGCAGTCTACCTCACTCTCTATCCCTGCAGTCTACCTCACTCTCTATCCCTGCAGTCTACCTCACTCTCTATCCCTGCAGTCTACCTCACTCTCTATCTCTGCAGTCTACCTCACTCTCTATCCCTGCTGTTCACCTCCAGCTCTCTCTATCTATCCCTGCAGTCTACCTCACTCTCTATCCCTGCAGTCTACCTCACTCTCTATCCCTGCAGTCTACCTCACTCTCTATCCCTGCAGTCTACCTCACTCTCTATCCCTGCAGTCTACCTCACTCTCTATCCCTGCAGTCTACCTCACTCTCTATCCCTGCAGTCTACCTCACTCTCTATCCCTGCTGTTCACCTCCAGCTCTCTCTATCTATCCCTGCAGTCAACCTCACTCTCTATCCCTGCAGTCTACCTCACTCTCTATCCCTGCAGTCTACCTCACTCTCTATCCTTGCAGTCTACCTCACTCTCTATCCCTGCAGTCTACCTCACTCTCTATCCTTGCAGTCTACCTCACTCTCTATCCCTGCAGTCTACCTCACTCTCTATCCCTGCAGTCTACCTCACTCTCTATCCTTGCAGTCTACCTCACTCTCTATCCCTGCAGTCTACCTCACTCTCTATCCCTGCAGTCTACCTCACTCTCTATCCCTGCAGTCTACCTCACTCTCTATCGCTGCAGTCTACCTCACTCTCTATCCCTGCTGTTCACCTCCAGCTCTCTCTATCTATCCCTGCAGTCTACCTCACTCTCTATCCCTGCAGTCTACCTCACTCTCTATCCCTGCAGTCTACCTCACTCTCTATCCTTGCAGTCTACCTCACTCTCTATCCCTGCAGTCTACCTCACTCTCTATCCCTGCAGTCTACCTCACTCTCTATCCCTGCAGTCTACCTCACTCTCTATCCCTGCAGTCTACCTCACTCTCTATCCCTGCTGTTCACCTCCAGCTCTCTCTATCTATCCCTGCAGTCTACCTCACTCTCTATCCCTGCAGTCTACCTCACTCTCTATCCCTGCAGTCTACCTCACTCTCTATCCCTGCAGTCTACCTCACTCTCTATCCTTGCAGTCTACCTCACTCTCTATCCCTGCAGTCTACCTCACTCTCTATCCCTGCAGTCTACCTCACTCTCTATCCCTGCAGTCTACCTCACTCTCTATCGCTGCAGTCTACCTCACTCTCTATCCCTGCTGTTCACCTCCAGCTCTCTTTATCTATCCCTGCAGTCTACCTCACTCTCTATCCCTGCAGTCTACCTCACTCTCTATCCCTGCAGTCTACCTCACTCTCTATCCCTGCAGTCTACCTCACTCTCTATCCCTGCAGTCTACCTCACTCTCTATCCCTGCAGTCTACCTCACTCTCTATCCCTTCAGTCTACCTCACTCTCTATCCCTGCAGTCTACCTCACTCTCTATCCTTGCAGTCTACCGCACTCTCTATCCCTGCAGTCTACCTCACTCTCTATCCCTGCAGTCTACCTCACTCTCTATCCCTGCAGTCTACCTCACTCTCTATCCCTGCAGTCTACCTCACTCTCTATCCCTGCAGTCTACCTCACTCTCTATCCCTGCAGTCTACCTCACTCTCTATCCCTTCAGTCTACCTCACTCTCTATCCCTGCAGTCTACCTCACTCTCTATCCTTGCAGTCTACCTCACTCTCTATCCCTGCAGTCTACCTCACTCTCTATCCCTGCAGTCTACCTCACTCTCTATCCCTGCAGTCTACCTCACTCTCTATCCCTGCAGTCTACCTCACTCTCTATCCCTGCTGTCTACCTCCAGCTTTCTCTCTCTCTCTCTCTATCCCTGCTCTCTCTCTCTCTCTCTCTATCCCTGCTGTCTACCTCCAGCTCTCTCTCTCTCTCTCTCTCTCTATCCCTGCTCTCTCTCGCTCTCTCTCTCTCTATCCCTGCTGTCTGCCTACATCTCTCTCTCTCTCTCTCTATCCCTGCTCTCTCTCTCTCTCTCTCTATCCCTGCTGTCTACCTACATCTCTCTCTCTCTCTCTCTATCCCTGCTCTCTCTCTCTCTCTCTATCCCTGCTGTCTACCTCCAGCTCTCTATCTCTCTCTCTCTCTCTCTTTCTATCTCTATCCCTGCTCTCTCTCTCTCTCTCTCTATCCCTGCTTTGTCCCTCCAGCTCGCTCTCTCTCTCTCTCTCTCTCTCTCTCTCTCTCTCTCTCTCTCTATCCCTCTCTTCTCCCTCCACGTGTACTGCTTGCTGTGCAGAAGCAGAGAGAATGGCTTGGTTGGCTGGTGTCTTTAATGATTTTCCAAGCATCCCTTTCACACTTCCTGATATAACTTCCTGAATGGCAGGGAGCTCGGTCCCAGTGATGTACTGGGCTGTCTGCGTCACCCTCTGTAGCGCCATGCATTCTACGGCGGTGCTGTTGTCACACCAAGCAGTGATGCAGCAAGTCAACATGATCTCGATGGTGCCGCTGTAGAACCTTTGAGGATTTTAGGGCCCATGCTAAACCTGTTCCTCCTCCAGAGGGGGAATAGGTTCTGTTGTACCATTGTCATTACTGTGCGCGTGTGAGTGGACCATTTTAAGTCCTTAGTGGTATGAACACATAGGAACTTGAAGCTCTCAAACCACTCCACTGTAGCCCCGTCGATGTGCCCCCTGTTGGGATGGTATGCTAATTGGAGTGGGTCTAGGGTGTCTGGGATGATGGAGTTGATGTGTTCTATAATTAGCGTTTCAAAGCACTTCATGACGACATAAGTGAGTCCTACAGTCATTGTGGCATGAAGCCTGAGAGTTCTTGGGAACAGGCATGACGATAGTCATCTTAAAGAAATGTGGGGATTACACACTGGGGACAAGGAACAGTAAAACATATGGATGCCTACTGATCTGCCCGTGTCCTGAGAAAGCACCCTGGAATACGGCCCTGTGGCCTTACGAGTGTTGACCTGATTAAAGATCTTACTCAAGTCGGCCCTGTCCTTTATTTTAGCACCGACCTCTGTGTTAATCCAGGGATTTTAATTGGGGAAGCACAGTTGGAACAACATAGCCGATGCATTTCCTTATGAAGCCGGTGCTAGAGGTGGTTAGCCCGTCGATGTTATCGGCAGAGCCTCTGAACATATTCCAATCAAAGCAGTCCTGTAGCATCATCTCTGATTCTGATGATCATCTCTCAACGGAGCGAGTCACAGGTACTACCAGCTAAACAGGAAGTAGGAGTACGGAGGCATGATCTGATTTGCCGAATGGCAGACGAGGGAGGGCCTTTTAAGCTTGCTTGTGGGATGAGTACAGTGGTCTAGGACTCTATTGTCCATTATGTGTCTTAATGACTTGGGGGGGGGGTTCAACCTCCCTCGCTGCAGAAGGATTATCTACATCTCTCCCCCTCGTTTCAGCTGGACGACTTTGGGTCTAAGTATCCCTGGGAAAACATCTAATTACAACATCCACAGCTCAGACTGTTGTGGTCTGTGTGTTTGGCACTGTTGGGCTAATGTCTGCAGTAGACCCATAGAGATAAGGCTTTAGCGAGGTGGACTGATGCACTGGGAATAATAAATGACATGCTTTTCTCTCTCTCTCTCTCGTGGCTCAACTTTCTGTTCACTACTCTGTGGCAAGGCTATTTGCATAATCCCCAATGACCAACTGAAAACATTCCTTTATGTTGCAATAATATTAAATCAGCATTTCTCCCCATAACGTCTGATAGGTAGATGTTGCTGTTGTAGTGAGTTCTGTACGGTATGGCTTGAGTTCCTATTGGTAGAGTTCAATGGGTAGATCATGGAAAAGAGCTCAGTAGACCTACATTGATGACAACTATTACATTGTTTCTGGCTTAATGAAATACCAGCGCTACAATTTATTTTCATTACCCCACTAATGCGCTCTCTCTCTCTCTCTCTCTCTCTCTCTCTCTCTCTCTCTCTCTCTCTCTCTCTCTCCGATGGTTCTGTTTGCCGTCAGTCTGATGTTTGTGAACAATCTGTCAGTACATTGCCGAAGTCTTCTATGTTAGAGATGAAAAATTGTATACAAAACAGAATGTGAATCTACTATAGGACCTGTTAGGCACATCAATTTTTCAAGCTGTACCAAATTTAACCTACTACATGTTTTCTTTGCATGCGACAAAGAGCCCGCCTTGTCAAAGTTGAGCTACGGGAATCCCTGCCAGAGTAGACTGTAATCAGAGCAAGAGAAAAGTCCTTCATGAGCCTCAGAGTAAGTAGGCTACGTAAGGTCATATCTTCTATCCCGATAACACAGTAATCCCCTTTAATTCTGTATTCACAGACAGTCAATGGATCTTTAAAGCCTTACATGATTGTTGCCAGGGCTTTCAAACACCACGTCTTCAGGGTTTTAACTTCAAAGTGACGAATTCGCTGTGCTATTTCTGTCACTCTATTCTTTCAATCGCTTTGCTTCTTTCGTATTATTGGCGACAATGAGCTACAGTTGGATCAATGACATCAGCCAAGTGTTTACCCTCTGTTGCCATAGATCTCTCTCTCATCAATGACATCAGCCAAGTGTTTACCCTCTGTTGCCATAGATCTCTCTCTCTCATCAATGACATCAGCCAAGTGTTTACCCTCTGTTGCCATAGATCTCTCTCTCTCATCAATGACATCAGCCAAGTGTTTACCCTCTGTTGCCATAGATCTCTCTCTCTCATCAATGACATCAGCCAAGTGTTTACCCTCTGTTGCCATAGATCTCTCTCTCTCATCAATGACATCAGCCATGTGTTTACCCTCTGTTGCCATAGATCTCTCTCTCTCATCAATGACATCAGCCAAGTGTTTACCCTCTGTTGCCATAGATCTCTCTCTCTCATCAATGACATCAGCCAAGTGTTTACCCTCCGTTGCCATAGATCTCTCTCTCTCATCAATGACATCAGCCAAGTGTTTACCCTCTGTTGCCATAGATCTCTCTCTCTCTCATATATGAATTTGGCATACAGCAGTGTTTTCAAGCTCAGCGCAGAACAAACAAAAACCTACCCCATAAACAAAAACACAATGCAGAATCTGAATCTCTAGACACATGAATGGGTGAATCCTACACAGTTTCCACACTACCCCTCTGCAGCTTAGCAGGTACAGGGCTACAGAAGGCCATTTTGGCTCCAACATGGTTGCCCTCCCAGCCCTCAACAAGCAGCAGCATGTGTTTCTATCAATCCCCAAAGACTCCTCAGTTCTTCCTCCCTCCCTCCCTCTCTGCCCCCTACTTTCCTCCATCTCTTCCTTGCACATATGGCGGTCTCTGCCTAGCTAGCTGACTGCGTGTCTTTGAACAGCTTGTGAGCCCTGGGCCTGTCCCAGACTCCATTCATACAGGCCCCCCTCTCTGTCTCTCTGTGATCGCTGGAGACAGGCAGGTGTCTGTGTGTGTGAGTGAGTGTGTGCATGCAAGAGTGTTTTCTGCCTTTAAGCTGACTCCAGCAGAGATGAAAAAAGCCCAAGAGGCGAGAGAGTTACGCCTGAATGGAGAGAATAAGATGCAGAACAAACCCACACATTCACAGACTCAGAACACAGCCACGCATTCACAGACTCAGAACAAACCCACACCTTCACAGACTCAGAACACACCCACACATTCACAGACTCAGAACACACCCACGCATTCACAGACTCAGAACACAGCCACACATTCACAGACTCAGAACAAACCCACGCATTCACAGACTCAGAACACACCCACGCATTCACAGACTCAGAACAAACCCACACATTCACAGACTCAGAACACAGCCACGCATTCACAGACTCAGAACAAACCAACACATTCACAGACTCAGAACACACCCACACATTCACAGACTCAGAACACAGCCACGCAATCACAGACTCAGAACAAACCCACGCATTCCCAGACTCCATTCATACAGGCCCCCCTCTCTGTCTCTCTGTGATCGCTGGAGACAGGCAGGTGTCTGTGTGTGTGAGTGAGTGTGTGCATGCAAGAGTGTTTTCTGCCTTTAAGCTGACTCCAGCAGAGATGAAAAAAGCCCAAGAGGCGAGAGAGTTACGCCTGAATGGAGAGAATAAGATGCAGAACAAACCCACACATTCACAGACTCAGAACACAGCCACGCATTCACAGACTCAGAACAAACCCACACCTTCACAGACTCAGAACACACCCACACATTCACAGACTCAGAACACACCCACGCATTCACAGACTCAGAACACACCCACACATTCACAGACTCAGAACAAACCCACGCATTCACAGACTCAGAACACACCCACGCATTCACAGACTCAGAACACACCCACACATTCACAGACTCAGAACAAACCCACCCATTCACAGACTCAGAACACACCCACACATTCACAGACTCAGAACACACCCACACATTCACAGACTCAGAACACAGCCACGCATTCACAGACTCAGAACACAGCCACGCATTCAAAGACTCAGAACAAACCCACGCATTCACAGACTCAGAACACACCCACGCATTCACAGACTCAGAACAAACCCACACATTCACAGACTCAGAACACAGCCACGCATTCACAGACTCAGAACAAACCAACACATTCACAGACTCAGAACACACCCACACATTCACAGACTCAGAACACAGCCACGCAATCACAGACTCAGAACAAACCCACGCATTCCCAGACTCAGAACAAACCCACACATTCACAGACTCAGAACACACCCACACATTCACAGACTCAGAACACACCCACACATTCAGACTCAGAACACACCCACACATTCACAGACTCAGAACAAACACACACACACACACACACACACACACACACACACACACACACACACACGCACACACACACACACACACACACACACACACACACACACCAACACAAGATGACTTTAAGTAGAACCAAAGTGTGATGAATGGTGCTATCGAGTTATAAAATAAATACATTCTGTTAACTGTCCTCATCAGTGAATGATCCTCTTTACCCTTGTGTCCTCCTAACATTCTGCATACTCTCCTTGTCTTATTAAGGGTAAAAAATGCCCCGCCTTCACTAAACCCCTAAAATAAAGCAGCTTAATTGAATTTTAAACCCAAAATCTATTTTGCATGAAGAAACAACCTGTCATTCATCACAAACTTGGTGAATATCTGGGGTTTCCCTCTTCACAATGCAGAAAGACCGCATTTAATCAGTGGACACGACTCGTTGTTATTGCAACACACCTGTCATAATTGTTTTCTTTACTAATGACTTTTCACGTTCAAAACCGTGCACTCTCCTCAAACAATAGAATGGTATTCTATCACTGTAATAGCTACTGTAAATTGGACAGTGCAGTTAGATTAACAAGAATTTAAGCTTTCTGCCAATATCAGACATGTCTATGTCCTGGGAAATGTTCTTGTTACTTACAACATCATGCTAAACGCATTAGCCTACATTAGCTCAAACGTCCCGCAGGGGACCCACCTATCCTGAAGAAGTTGCAGAGGTATATTATTGTTACTATTATTGCTAAAGGTACTGCATAGATGTAAACATACATTTTTAGCAAGATATTGCACTTGTATAGTCTAAGAAAGTAGCAGAAATGTGCAGAAAGTAGTTTTGAATGCATTTTATTGAAGGGAAACAATAACAGTCTTGAACTTTTTTGGCAACATAGTGATATATTATTATATACTGTACAATGAGGAATTCATCTACAAAATACTAGTCTTCTCACATTTTTTTTAACCATTGCCAACACCCACAAGGGGTATAAACAACAACAATAAATAAGAATAAAATAAGATAATAGATCCAAAACAAAAACGTGAAGAACATAAATCAATGGACTCTAATTAGCACATGTAGGACAGTATGCAAGTGTGTGTGCATGGACTTTGCAGCTGTATTTCGCACATGTGCAGCACATAGTATTTGTTTTACAGTCCTTCTTTGGGGGGGCAGAATTGGCATCTCCTCCTCTTGTCTGCTCCAGCTGCAGCCTCGGGTGGATCAGGACAAGATTCAGCCCCCTGAACAGCTTTCACAAGCACTGCAGAGGCTGCTTTGCAGGGGAGGAGCTCCCTTCTTTGAATGTGTGGGGTTACAAGAGCCTTTCCCAGCTGCTCCAGGAACACCCTCCTCTTGTTCTGCCCATCAGGCATCAAGGTAGTGTTGATCTTGTTCCATATCCCGAAGGCATTGTATGAGGGCACATCAATGATGTCATGGAAGATGACCAGGAGCCAGCAGGCAGTCATTCTCCTACAGCTGTAAGTTCCAATCACCTTGTCCAGGTTGTCCTCGCCTCCTTTGTTGTGGTTGTAGTCCATGATGATGGCTGGCTTCCTGTCCTCACGATCACTGATCTCAGACGTTTTGTGCAGTGTGCTCAGGAGAACCACATTCTTGTTCTTCTTTGGGAGGTAAGAAACTAGAGTATTGTTGGGGGTGAAGGCAAGCTTTGATGAGAAGGCCTCTCTCCCACTTGTTGCGAGGAGTGCAGCGGGGAGCTCAGGCTTGTTCTTTCTAACTGTGCCAACCATGATGATCTCCCCCTTCAGGAGCTGCTGGCTGAGTTCAATCAGTAGCACACATCATCTTAATGTCTCATTGTTTGTGTGTGTGTGTCTTTGTGGTTTTTCTGGTGTGTAAATGATTTTACAAATGACCCTAAGACAATCGTTGCATCCTGGTGGTGTATAGCTTTCATGGAAATATGAACAAAGAACATGTTCTAATGTTGGGGTCACTAGGAAAAGTCATCAACTTTCAAGTTGAAAAAATATCATTTAGGGGGTTTTCTCTGCTGTTAACCATCGTGGCGGGTCATTTTTTACCCCTAACCCTCCTGTTGTGCTCATTTCATGTTAATTAATTCTGTGTTCCGATCCAAAATGACCGCCCCATTATAGCTGATTACAAATCCATAATAATACATATATTATCACCTAATCTTGTGTTAGATGTTTTTTATCATCTTTAGATCTTGTGAACATTACAAGTTTTGAACTTCTATTTGTTATTTATGGCCTGTTGGCCTCATTGACCTGAGCTCATACAACTCGTTAATGAATACAAAAAAGCATAATGTATGGATTATATTGACTAACAAATACTCAGATGAAACATAGTGTTATTTATCACAGACTACTTTGTGTCAAAGTTTAACACGGACTCTCTCCTCCTCACCAGTGTCATGATCAAAGATATGATCAAGAGCCTCACATACAGTATATCGTTTGGTCATTATGCTGCCACAGAATGAAAGCCCTCAAAAAAGCTTTATATACCAGAGCTGCGAGAAAAGTTCTATATATTATTAAACAATGTTGCAATTGTTTGTGAGAATGCCAACAGGTGTGGTTCCCGTGGGGGAAAGATTCTATTGGGGAAAGGTTCCCGTGGGGGTTGCCATGGAAGCTAAGAAGGGTAGTGAGGTGTGTGTGTGTGTGTGTGTGTGTGTGTGTGTGTGTGTGTGTGTGTGTGTGTGTGTGTGTGTGTGTGTGTGTGTGTGTGTGTGTGTGCTCAAACACACATGCATGTGGGGGTCTGGGAGAGGAAGTGTGTCCATCTGATGAATGGGAACGTGCCTGAACTCAATTTTATAAACTAATTGTAGTCTCACCAATTCATTTGTAATGATCGGTCATTTTTGACCAGGAACACCACAGGTGTACAGAAGTTAAATAAAACACCCAAAATGTTATGAAAATCATCAAAATGTATTTTGTGTGTTCAGATGCCCTGTGTGGACAAAGTCATGGAACCTTATGACAATCAGATTAAATGAACTACATATTTTTCAGAGAGAAAACTTGTAAATCGGTCCAATTCGACAAGAACACAGCAGGGGGGTTAGAACAACACAAGGGTTAAATACCTTTCGCTAACTGTCCTCGTCAGTGGATGATGATTAAAATACATTATATTAACTTAAATACAGTGGCTTGTGAAAGTATTCACCCCCCTAGGCATTTGTCCTATTTTGTTGCATTACAAAGTGGAATTAAAATTGATTTTTGGGAGGTTTAAATCATTTGATTTATACAACATGCCTACCACTTTGAAGATGCAAAATATGTTTTATTGTGAAACAAACAATAAATAAGACAAAAAAATGAAAACTTGAGCGTGCATAACTATTCGCCCCCCAAAATCAATACTTTGTAAAGCCACCTTTTGTAGCAATTACAGCTGCAAGTCTCTAGGGGTATGTCGCTATAAGCTTGGCACATCTAATCACTGGGATTTGTGCCCATTCTTCAAGGCGAAACTGCTCCAGCTTCTTCAAGTTGGATGGGTTCTGCTGGTGTACAGCAATCTTTAAGTCATACAACAGATTCTCAATTGGATTGAGGTATGGGCTTTGACTAGTCCATTCCAAGACATTTAAATGTTTCCCGAGTGTTGCTTTAGCAGTATGCTTAGGGTCATTGTCCTGCTGGAAGGTGAACCTCCATCCCAGTCTCAAATCTCTGGAAGTCTGAAAGAGGTTTCCCTCACGGATTTCCCTGTATTTAGCGCAATCTATGATTCCTTCAATTCTGACCAGTTTCCCAGTCCCTGCCGATAAAAAAACATCCCCACAGCATGATGCTGCCACCACCATGCTTCACTGTGGGGATGGTATTCTCGGGGTGATGAGAGATGTTGAGTTTGCACCAGACATAGCATTTTCATTGATTGCCAAAATGCTCAATTTTAGTCTCATCTGACCAGAGTACCTTCTTCCATATGTGTGGGGAGTCTCCGACCTGCCTTTGGGCAAACACCAAACGTGTTTGCTTATTTTTATCTTTAAGCAATGGCTTTTTTCCGGCCACTCTTGCATAAAGCCCAGCTCTGTGGAGTGTACGGCTTAAAGTGGTCATATGGACAGATACTCCAATCTCCGCTGTGGAGCTTTTCAGCTTATCTTTGGTCTCTTTGTTGCCTCTCTGACTTATGCCCTCCTTGCCTGGTCTGTGAGTTTTGGTGTATGACCACCTCTTGGTAGGTTTGTTGTGGTGCCATAATCTTTACATTTCTTTATCATGTATTTAATAGTGCTCCATGGGATGTTCAAAGTTTTGGATAATTTTTATAACCCAACCCTGATCTGTACTTCTCCACATCTTTGTCCCTGACCTGTTTGGAGAGCTCTTTGGTCTTCATGGTGCCGCTTGCTTGGTGGTGTTGCAGACTCTGGGGCCTTTCAGAACAGGTGTAAATATACTGAGATCATGTGACAGATCATGTGACACAGATTGCACACAGGTGGACTTTATTTAACCAATGATGTGACTTCTGAAGGTCATTGGTTGCACCAGATCTTATTTAGGGGCTTCATAGCAAAGGGAGTGAATACATATGCACGCATCACTTTTCCGTTTTTTTTTTATTTTTTATTATTATTTTAATTGAAAAATTGAAAAATTCATTTCACTTCCCCAATTTGGACTATTTTGTGCATGTCCCCTACATGAAATACAAATAAAAATCACTTTAAATTACAGGTTGTAATGCAACAAAATAGGAAAAACGTTAACTGTTAACTGTCCTCAGTGGATGATGATATGCCTTCTGTTTTCTGTCCTCAGTGGATGATGATATGCCTTCTGTTAACTGTCCTCAGTGGACGATGATATGCCTTCTGTTAACTGTCCTCAGTGGATGATGATATGCCTTCTGTTAACTGTCCTCAGTGGATGATGATATGCCTTCTGTTAACTGTCCTCAGTGGACGATGATATGCCTTCTGTTAACTGTCCTCAGTGGATGATGATATGCCTTCTGTTAACTGTCCTCAGTGGATGATGATATGCCTTCTGTTAACTGTCCTCAGTGGATGATGATATGCCTTCTGTTAACTGTCCTCAGTGGACGATGATATGCCTTCTGTTAACTGTCCTCAGTGGATGATGATATGCCTTCTGTTAACTGTCCTCAGTGGATGATGATATGCCTTCTGTTAACTGTCCTCAGTGGATGATGATATGCCTTCTGTTAACTGTCCTCAGTGGACGATGATATGCCTTCTGTTAACTGTCCTCAGTGGATGATGATATGCCTTCTGTTAACTGTCCTCAGTGGATGATGATATGCCTTCTGTTAACTGTCCTCAGTGGATGATGATATGCCTTCTGTTAACTGTCCTCAGTGGACGATGATATGCCTTCTGTTAACTGTCCTCAGTGGACGATGATATGCCTTCTGTTTTCTGTCCTCAGTGGATAATGATATGCCTTCTGTTTTCTGTCCTCAGTGGATGATGATATGCCTTCTGTTAACTGTCCTCAGTGGATGATGATATGCCTTCTGTTAACTGTCCTCAGTGGACGATGATATGCCTTCTGTTAACTGTCCTCAGTGGATGATGATATGCCTTCTGTTAACTGTCCTCAGTGGATGATGATATGCCTTCTGTTAACTGTCCTCAGTGGATGATGATATGCCTTCTGTTAACTGTCCTCAGTGGATGATGATATGCCTTCTGTTTTCTGTCCCTCAACAGTTGGTGCAATGCTACATACATTATCTATGACATCATCACAATAGTGGATTGTTCTTCAGTATGAATTACAGTCATTGGGATGAGTCAGAGGATGTGTTCCTATTGGCACCCTATTTACTATATAGTGCACTACTTTTGACCAGGGCCTCATAGGGCTCTGGAACAATAGGGTGCCATTTGGAACACTTCCAGAGAGAGTAGTTGTACCTTATCCATTAAGTTGTGAGGGAAGCCTCACCATTGGATTAATTTAGCTGCAGTGCAGTGCAGCGTATTGACGGCAAACTACAGAGTTGGTTCGTCTGCACTGATCATCACAGAATATACAGCCCTTTATTATGTGTCCTATCTGCACTCTTCACAGCAGTAACTAAACAGCCCATTGAGACTTCTATCTGCTCTGCAACAGCATGACAACAGCAGGCCAACAGCAAAACGAAGAGACAACTTTGGGCCAGAGTGTGTGCAGGCTTTTGTTCCCACCCAGGACCAACGCACCACATATGTATTTTGGTCCGTTCTGATGGCCTTGAGCCCATTGAACCCAGGTCCTACAGCAGAGCCCATTGAACCCCAGTCCCACAGCAGAGCCCATTGAACCCCAGTGCTACAGCAGAGCCCATTGAACCCCAGTCCTACAGCAGAGCCCATTGAACCCCAGTGCTACAGCAGAGCCAATTGAACCCCAGTCCCACAGCAGAGCCCATGGAACCCCAGTGCTACAGCAGAGCCCATTGGAACCCCAGTCCTACAGCAGAGCCCATGGAACCCCAGTGCTACAGCAGAGCCCATGGAACCCCAGTGCTACAGCAGAGCCCATTGAACCCCAGTGCTACAGCAGAGCCCATTGAACCCCAGTCCTACAGCAGAGCCCATTGAACCCCAGTCCTACAGCAGAGCCCATTGAACCCCAGTGCTACAGCAGAGCCAATTAACCTCAGCCCTACAGCATATCCCATTGAACCCCTATCTTACAGAATAATGGTACACCCTAGGAGGCTAGAGTTACAGAATAATGGTACACCCTAGTGGGCTAGAGTTACAGAATAATGGTACACCCTAGGAGGCTAGAGATACAGAATAATGGTACACCTTAGTGGGCTACAGTTACAGAATAATGGTACACCCTAGGAGGCTAGAGATACAGAATAATGGTACAGTCTAGGAGGCTAGAGATACAGAATAATGGTACAGTCTAGGAGGCTAGAGATACAGAATAATGGTACAATCTAGGAGGCTAGAGATACAGAATAATGGTACACCCTAGTGGGCTACAGTTACAGAATAATGGTACACCCTAGGAGGCTAGAGATACAGAATAATGGTACAGTCTAGGAGGCTAGAGATACAGAATAATGGTACAGTCTAGGAGGCTAGAGATACAGAATAATGGTACACTCTAGGAGGCTAGAGTTACAGAATAATGGTACACTCTAGGAGGCTAGAGATACAGAATAATGGTACACTCTAGGAGGCTAGAGGTACAGAATAATGGTACACTCTAGGAGGCTAGAGTTACAGAATAATGGTACACTCTAGGAGGCTAGAGTTACAGAATAATGGTACACTCTAGG
The DNA here is from genome assembly GCF_029448725.1 of Salvelinus fontinalis. Lineage (NCBI taxonomy): Eukaryota > Metazoa > Chordata > Actinopteri > Salmoniformes > Salmonidae > Salvelinus > Salvelinus fontinalis. Next base: position 81,980 of record NW_026600464.1, on the reverse strand, counting down.
AGGCTAGAGTTACAGAATAATGGCACACTCTAGGAGGCTAGAGTTACAGAATAATGGTACACTCTAGGAGGCTAGAGTTACAGAATAATGGTACACACTAAAATAGGGGTCTAGACAGGGCGAAGTCCAGCTGCTTCAGTCATCACTGAGGCTTTGGCAAAATTAGTCCAATCAGCTGAAGTTTAGACACCCCATGATGAGGCGACGGAACTGTGTGCGTGTTTGTGAGTTTTATTGTGTATGTTTGTGAGTGTGCCTACTGCTACCCTGGAGGGAGGTGAAGGACTGTGTGCCTCCTCTCTTCTTAAACGCTACAGTAAATTAACAAGGGAAAATACTGAGGGGTGTTGGGGGGGATTAAACCAGAGAGAAAACCCTCATTACATACCAGCACAGAGACATTGAGTGAATTCACATCAAAATGCTTAGAACACATGCAGATTAGTACTATTATAGGTAGTAAATCTGAGAACCCCGTTAAAGATGCAGCCATTAAAATGTCTGAGTACAGTATATTCTCTCCTGACGCTTTTAAAAGCTGGTGCTTATCCTGAACTGAATGAATAGAGGTTAAATAGATCTTTTTTTGTTGTACAATTTCCCCCAGAATTATGTAGTAAGGACATTTAGCGGCACAGCGATAATAAAATTAGACACAATAAATGTATACTGAAAGCAATTCAGAATTAGTCTATTACTCCGGGTATCGAATTAGACTGAAACTAATACTCATTGAGGGGATATTGTAAAGCAGGGAGAAACCAATATAATATAGCTCAATTAAATGATATAAACGAGTGGAATACAATGAGAGTGGTATTATGCAGTGTAGAGGCATTAAGCCCAGAGAGGAGGTAGGCGGGGGGGACTTACTGGTCTGAACCCAAACCCCAAACCACACAACGTTGGCAACTTTATGGAACACAAAGCCTTCACTCTCTCCTCCTGGAATATCCAAGGCCTGAGGTCATCTGCCGTTGGCCTGAAGAGCAGGAATCCGGACTTCACCCCACAAAAAAATGAAATACAGAAATTCTTATTCTAGAAGAACCATGGTATAGAGGAGATGGACCCACTGGTTTTTCCTCTGGGTTCCAGAGAGCTGGTAGTTCAAGTGGCGCAGAGTTCTAGGCCACTGCATCTCAGTATTTGAGGTGTCACTACAGACACCCTGGTTCGAATCCAGGCTGTATCACAACCGGCCGTGATTGGGAGTCCCATAGGCATTGTCCGGGTTTCGCCTGGGTAGGTCATCATTATAAATAATAATTTGTTCTTAACTAACTTAAAAATGGCACCGGAAGAAATGGCAGAAGTTTTACAGACGCCCAACCAATTGTGCTATTATGTGTTTTTATTCAAGTTATTTGTAACTTATTTTGTACCTGATGTTTCTGCAACCGTTTCTTACGGCAAAAAAGAGCTTCTGGATATCAGGACAGCGATCACTCACCTCGGATTAGACTTTTTTTCTTCAATAAGCAGGACACACTCCAAACACCCTCTAGGCCAACATCCCAGTTATTTGCCAGAGGAGGAGACGCAGGCACAGAGGACACCGAGCGGGATGCCTCGATCGGATCCGCCGACTGCCATTGGGAAAGCTGCCGTTACTGTCAATACTACTCGCCAACGTGCAATTATTGGACAACAAATTAGACGAGGTACGATCACGAATATCCTAACGGGACATCAAAAATTGTAATATCCTATGTTTCACGGAATCGTGGCTGAATGACGACATGGATAGACAGCACCGGCAAGATGGACGGCGGTCTGTGCATATTTGTGAACAACAGCTGGTGCACGAAATCTAAGGAAGTCTCTAGATTGTGCTCACCTGAAGTAGAGTATACTGTGATAAATTGCAGACCACACTACTTGCCTAGAGAGTTTTCAGCTATACTTTCATGGCTGTTTATTTACCACCACAGACAGATGCTGGCACTAAGACCGCATTCAGTCAGCTGTATAAGTAAATAAGCAAACAGGAAACCACTCTCCCAGAGGCGGCGCTCCTAGTGGCCGGAGACTTTAATGCAGGGAAACTTAAATCAGTTCTACCTAATTTCTATCAAAATGTTAAATGTGCAACCAGAGGGAAAACAATTCTAGATCACCTGTACTCCACACACAGAGATGCGTACAAAGCTCTCCCTCGCCCTCTATTTGGTAAATCTGACCACAACTCTATCCTCCTGATTCCTGCTTACAAGCAAAAAATTAAAGCAGGAAGCACCAGTGATTCGGTCTATAAAAAAGTGGTCAGATGAAGCAGATTCTAAACTACAGGACTGTTTTGCTATCACAGACCAGAACATGTTCCGGGATTCTTCCAATGGCATTGAGGAGTACACCACATTAGTCACTGGCTTTATCAATAAGTGCATCGAGGACATCGTCCCCACAGTGACTGTACGTACATACCCCAACCAGAAGCCATGGATTACAGGAAACATTCGCACTGAGCTAAAGGGTAAAGCTTTCAAGGTGCAGGACTCTAACTCGGAAACGTATGAGAAATCCTGCTATGCCCTGAGACGAACCATCAAACAGGCAAAGCGTCAATACAGGGCTAAGATCGAATCATACTATTCCGGCTTCGACGCTTGTCTTATGTGGCAGGGCTTGCAAACTATTACAGACTACAAAGGGAAGCACAGCCGCGAGCTGTTCAGTGACACAAGCCGGCCAGACGAGCTAAATCACTTCTATGCTCGCTTCGAGGCAAGCAACACTAAGGCTTGCATGAGAGCATCAGCTGTTCCAGATGACTGTGTGATCACGCTCTCTATATCCGACATGAGTAAGACCTTTAAACAGGTCAACATTCACAAGGCTGCGGGGCCAGACAGATTACCAGGACGTGTGCTCCGGGCCTGTGCTGACCAACTGACAGGTGTCTTCACTGACATTTTCAACATGTCCCTGATTGAGTCTGTAATACCAACATGTTTCAAGCAGACCAACATAGTCCCTGTGCCCAAGAACACAAAGGCAACCTGCATAAATGACTACAGACCCGTAGCACTCACGTCCGTAGCCATGAAGTGCTTTGAAAGGATGGTAATGGCTCACATCAACACCATTATCACAAAAACCCTAGACCCACTCCAATGTGCATACTGCACCAACAGATCCACAGATGATGCAATCTCTAATGCACTCCACAATAGCCTTTCCCACCTGGAACAAAAGGGAACAAATACGTGAGAATGCTATTCATTGACTACAGCTCAGTGTTCAACACCATAGTACCCTCAAAGCACATCACTAAGCTAAGGATCATGGGACTAAACACCTCCCTCTGCAACTGGATCCTGGACTTCCTGACGGGCCGCCCCAGGTGGTGAGGGTAGGTAGCAACACATCTGCCACGCTGAACCTCAACACTGGAGCTCTCCAGGGGTGCGTGCTCAGTCCCCTCCTGCACTTCCTGTTCACCCACGACTGCATGGCCAGGCACGACTCCAACACCATCATTAAGTTTGCAGACGACACAACAGTGGTAGGCCTGATCACCGACAACGATGAGACAGCCTATAGGGAGGAGGTCAGAGACCTGGCAGTGTGGTGCGAGAACAACAACCTCTCCCACAACGTAACCAAGACTAAGGAGATGATTGTGGACTACAGGAAAAGGAGGACCGAGCACGCCCACATTCTCATCGACGGGGCTGTAGTGGAGCAGGTTGAGAGATTCAAGTTCCTTGGTGTCCACATCACCAACAAACTAGAATGGTCCAAATACACCAAGACAGTCGTGAAGAGGGCACGACAAAGCCTATTCCCCCTCAGGAAACGCAAACGATTTGGCATGGGTCCTGAGATCCTCAAAAGGTTCTACAGCTGCAACATCGAGAGCATCCTGACTGGTTGCATCACTGCCTGGTACGGCAATTGCTCGGCCTCTGACCGCAAGGCACGACAGAGGGTAGTGCGAACGGCCCAGTACATCACTGGGACTAAGCTGCCTGCCATCCAGGACCTCTACACCAGGTGGTGTCAGAGGAAAGCCCTAAAAATTGTCAAAGACCCCAGCCACCCCAGTCATAGACTTTTCTCTCTACTACCGTATGGCAAGCGATACCGGAGTGCCAAGTCTAGGACAAAAAGGCTTCTCAACAGTTTTTACCCCCAAGCCATATGACTTCTGAACAGGTAATCAAATGGCTATCCGGACTATTTGCATTGTGTCCCCCCCCCCCCCCCAACCCCTCTTTTACGCTGCTGCTACACTCTGTTCATCATATATGCATAGTCACTTTAACCATATATACATGTACATACTACCTCAATCAGCCTGACTAACCGGTGTCTGTATGTAGCGTCGCTATTGTTATAGCCTCGCTACTGTTATTTTTCAAAGTCTTTTTACTGTTGTTTTTATTTCTTTACTTACCTATTGTTCACCTAATACCTTTTTTGAACTATTGGTTAGAGCCTGTAAGTAAACATTTCACTGTAAGGTCTACACCTGTTGTATTCGGTGCACGTGACAAATACACTTTGATTTGATTTGACTTGCCTGGTTAAATTTAAAAAAAAAACGAAAATAGTCCCACCAAACTAGATCTTCTGCACAGATTCTGTCAGACTTGGGTCCTGACAGTGATTCTCAGTAAGACCAAAATAATGGTGTTCCAAAAAAGGTTCAGTAGCCAGAACAACAAATACAATGTATATCTAGACACTGTTGCCCTAGAACACACAAATAATTATGACACAGACAAGGAGATGGTCGCCCTGTTCCCAGCTCCTAACCAACCCGCGATAACATCTGCTAAATATGTGTATGTGACCAATAACAGATTTTGACCTCGGCCTAAACATCACCACCACAGGTAACTTCCACAAGGCTGTGAATCTCAGAAACCAGGCCCTTTGCCTTCCATGCCATGAAAAGAAACATTGACAGTGGCTTGCTAAAGTATTCACCCCACTTGGCAATTTTCCTATTTTGTTGCCTTATAACCTGGAATTAAAATAGATTTTTGGGGGGTTTGTGTCAGTTGATTTGTCGTGTTGTTTACATGCCTACCACTTTGAAGATGCAAAATAGTTTTTGTTGTGAAACAAACAAGAAATAAGACAAAAAAACTGAAAACTTGAGCATGCATAACTATTCACCCCCCCCAAAGTCAATACTTTGTAGAGCCACCTTTTGCAGCAATTACAGCTGCAAGTCTCTTGGGATATGTCTCTATAAGCTTGGCACATCTAGCCACTGGGATTTTTGAACATTCTTCAAGGCAAAACTGTTCCAGCTCCTTCAAGTTGGATGGGTTCCGCTGGTGTAAAGCGATGTTTAAGTCATACCACAGATTCACAATTGGATTGAGGTCTGGGCAGTGACGAGGCATTTCCAAGACAATTAAATGTATCCCCTCAAACCACTCGAGTGTTACTTTAGTAGTATGCTAGGGTAGTTGTCCTGCTGGAAGCTGAATCTCCTTCCCAATCTCAAATCTCTGGAAGACTGAAACAGGTTTCCTCAAGAATTTCCCTGTATATAGCTTCATCCCTCATTCCTTCAATTCTGACCAGTTTCCCAGTCCCTGCCGATGAAAAATGATGTTCTCTGGGTGATGAGAGGTTTTCCTTGATGGACAAAAAGCTCAATTTTAGTCTCATCTGACCAGAGTACCTTCTTCCATATGTTTGGGGTGTCTCCCACATGCCTTTCGGCAAACACCAAACGTGTTTGCTTATTTTTTTCTTTAAGCAATGTCTTTTTTCTGGCCACTCTTCCGTAAAGCCCAGCTCTGTGGAGTGTACAGCTTAAAGTGGTCCTATGGACAGATACGCCAATCTCTGCTGTGAAGCTTTGCAGCTCCTTCAGGGTTATCTTTGGTCTCTTTGTTGCCTCTCTGATTAATGCCCTCCTTGCCTGGTCTGTGAGTTTTGGTGTATGGCCACCTCTTGGTAGGTTTGTTGTGGTGCCATAATCTTTACATTTCTTTATCATGTATTTAATGGTCCTCCATGGGCTGTTCAAAGTTTTTGATTTTTTTTTTATAACCCAACCCTGATCTGTACTTCTCCACAACTTTGTCCCTGACCTGTTTGGAGAGCTCCTTGGTCTTCATGGTGCCGCTTGCTTAGTGGTGTTGCAGACTCTGGGGCCTTTCAGAACAGGTGTAAATATACTGAGATCATGTGACAGATCATGTGACACTTAGATTGCACACAGGTGGACATTATTTCACCAATTATGTGACTTCTGAAGGTCATTGGTTGCACCGGATCTTATTTAGGGGCTTCATAGCAAAGGGGGTGAATACATATGCACAAACCACTTCTTTTTTTTGCAACAAGATATCTTTTTAATTAACTTCATAAATTTGGACTATTTTGTGTATGTCCATTACATGAAAATAAAATAAAAATCCATTTCAATCACTTTAAATTACAGGTTGTAATGCAACAAAATAGGAAAAATGCCAAGGGGGATGAATACTTTTGCAAGGCACAGTACTGAAAATACATATAAACACAACATACCCAATAGTTTAATATTGTTTGTAGAACATTTTCGAAAACGTATAAACAATTGAAAGCTGAAATGTCTTGAGTCAATAAATATTCAATAAAGCCCTTACCTGTTCTAGGATAGTGTTGATCCTGTCCACCTCACAGTCGATGACGTAGCGTTTCTCCTGCCTCCTGTCCATCTCCTCGATGATTCGTTTGAACTCTGCTGCGTCCGTGATGCTCCCCACAGACCGAGCCGTCACCTGCCAATTGTTGGTCACCGCTGACTCCATGATGGCCTGAAGGATAGAGAAACCTAGAGAGAGAGAGAGCCAGAGCTGTTTATCATAAGTGTAATCAACTGAGGAAGGTGCTTAATGTTTAATGTGTTTAATGTGGCATTAAGTCAAGTTTCCCCCATTGCAATCTGAAATGACAGGAGATGTCCTTCTGCATTGGGTGTGGAGGAGACCAGAGCAAGATTTAATTTCTCCATATTATTAACT
>NW_026600464.1:30000-72500 GCF_029448725.1 Salvelinus fontinalis | reverse complement strand
GGCTGGGAGTAGACATGAGGAAGACTAGGGTGGCTGGGAGAAGACATGAGGAAGACTAGGGTGGCTGGGAGCAGACATGAGGAAGACTAGGGTGGCTGGGAGTAGACATGAGGAAGACTAGGGTGGCTGGGAGTAGACATGAGGAAGACTAGGGTGGCTGGGTGTAGACATGAGGAAGACTAGGGTGGCTGGGAGTAGACATGAGGAAGACAAGGGTGGCTGGGTGTAGACATGAGGAAGACTAGGGTGGCTGGGAGTAGACATGAGGAAGACTAGGGTGGCTGGGAGTAGACATGAGGAAGACTAGGGTGGCTGGGTGTAGACATGAGGAAGACTAGGGTGGCTGGGAGTAGACATGAGGAAGACTAGGGTGGCTGGGTGTAGACATGAGGAAGACTAGGGTGGCTGGGAGTAGACATGAAGAAGACTAGGGTGGCTGGGAGTAGACATGAGGAAGACTAGGGTGGCTGGGTGTAGACATGAGGAAGACTAGGGTGGCTGGGTGTAGACATGAGGAAGACTAGGGTGGCTGGGTGTAGACATGAGGAAGACTAGGGTGGCTGGGAGTAGACATGAGGAAGACTAGGGTGGCTGGGTGTAGACATGAGGAAGACTAGGGTGGCTGGGAGTAGACATGAGGAAGACTAGGGTGGCTGGGTGTAGACATGAGGAAGACTAGGGTGGCTGGGTGTAGACATGAGGAAGACTAGGGTGGCTGGGAGTAGACATGAGGAAGACTAGGGTGGCTGGGTGTAGACATGAGGAAGACTAGGGTGGCTGGGAGTAGACATGAGGAAGACTAGGGTGGCTGGGAGTAGACATGAGGAAGACTAGGGTGGCTGGGTGTAGACATGAGGAAGACTAGGGTGGCTGGGTGTAGACATGAGGAAGACTAGGGTGGCTGGGTGTAGACATGAGGAAGACTAGGGTGGCTGGGTGTAGAAATGAGGAAGACTAGGGTGGCTGGGTGTAGACATGAGGAAGACTAGGGTGGCTGGGTGTAGACATGAGGAAGACTAGGGTGGCTGGGAGTAGACATGAGGAAGACTAGGGTGGCTGGGAGTAGACATGAGGAAGACTAGGGTGGCTGGGTGTAGACATGAGGAAGACTAGGGTGGCTGGGAGTAGACATGAGGAAGACTAGGGTGGCTGGGAGTAGACATGAGGAAGACTAGGGTGGCTGGGTGTAGACATGAGGAAGACTAGGGTGGCTGGGTGTAGACATTAAGAAGACTAGGGTGGCTGGGTGTAGACATGAGGAAGACTAGGGTGGCTGGGTGTAGACATGAGGAAGACTAGGGTGGCTGGGTGTAGACATGAGGAAGACTAGGGTGGCTGGGTGTAGACATGAGGAAGACTAGGGTGGCTGGGAGTAGACATGAGGAAGACTAGGGTGGCTGGGTGTAGACATGAGGAAGACTAGGGTGGCTGGGAGTAGACATGAGGAAGACTAGGGTGGCTGGGTGTAGACATGAGGAAGACTAGGGTGGCTGGGAGTAGACATGAGGAAGACTAGGGTGGCTGGGAGTAGACATGAGGAAGACTAGGGTGGCTGGGAGTAGACATGAGGAAGACTAGGGTGGCTGGGAGTAGACATGAGGAAGACTAGGGTGGCTGGGTGTAGACATGAGGAAGACTAGGGTGGCTGGGAGTAGACATGAGGAAGACTAGGGTGGCTGGGTGTAGACATGAGGAAGACTAGGGTGGCTGGGAGTAGACATGAGGAAGACTAGGGTGGCTGGGTGTAGACATGAGGAAGACTAGGGTTGCTGGGAGTAGACATGAAGAAGACTAGGGTGGCTGGGAGTAGACATGAGGAAGACTAGGGTGGCTGGGTGTAGACATGAGGAAGACTAGGGTGGCTGGGTGTAGACATGAGGAAGACTAGGGTGGCTGGGAGTAGACATGAGGAAGACTAGGGTGGCTGGGTGTAGACATGAGGAAGACTAGGGTGGCTGGGAGTAGACATGAGGAAGACTAGGGTGGCTGGGTGTAGACATGAGGAAGACTAGGGTGGCTGGGTGTAGACATGAGGAAGACTAGGGTGGCTGGGAGTAGACATGAGGAAGACTAGGGTGGCTGGGTGTAGACATGAGGAAGACTAGGGTGGCTGGGAGTAGACATGAGGAAGACTAGGGTGGCTGGGAGTAGACATGAGGAAGACTAGGGTGGCTGGGTGTAGACATGAGGAAGACTAGGGTGGCTGGGTGTAGACATGAGGAAGACTAGGGTGGCTGGGAGTAGACATGAGGAAGACTAGGGTGGCTGGGTGTAGACATGAGGAAGACTAGGGTGGCTGGGTGTAGACATGAGGAAGACTAGGGTGGCTGGGTGTAGACATGAGGAAGACTAGGGTGGCTGGGTGTAGACATGAGGAAGACTAGGGTGGCTGGGTGTAGACATGAGGAAGACTAGGGTGGCTGGGTGTAGACATGAGGAAGACTAGGGTGGCTTGGAGTAGAGATGAGGAAGACTAGGGTGGCTGGGAGTAGACATGAGGAAGACTAGGGTGGCTGGGTGTAGCCATGAGGAAGACTAGGGTGGCTGGGTGTAGACATGAGGAAGACTAGGGTGGCTGGGTGTAGACATGAGGAAGACTAGGGTGGCTGGGAGTAGACATGAGGAAGACTAGGGTGGCTGGGAGTAGACATGAGGAAGACTAGGGTGGCTGGGAGTAGACATGAGGAAGACTAGGGTGGCTGGGAGTAGACATGAGGAAGGGGTAATCAGACGGTAAACCAGTCAACCATGCCCTAACCAACATAGCAGTTTGTCACAGAGGATATGAAGTATGTGGTGGTTATGTGGAGGCTATGTGGTGGTTATGTGGTGGTTATGTGGTGGTTATGTGGTGGTTATGTGGTGGTTATGTGGAGGTTATGTGGTGGTTATGTGGTGGTTATGTGGTGGTTATGTGGTGGTTATGTGGTGGTTATGTGGTGGTTATGTGGTGGTTATGTGGAGGTTATGTGGTGGTTATGTGGTGGTTATGTGGTGGTTATGTGGTGGTTATGTGGTGGTTATGTGGAGGTTATGTGGTGGTTATGTGGTGGTTATGTGGTGGTTATGTGGTGGTTATGTGGTGGTTATGTTCGGGTTATGTGGTGGTTATGTGGTGGTTATGTGGTGGTTATGTGGTGGTTATGTGGTGGTTATGTGGTGGTTATGTGGAGGTTATGTGGTGGTTATGTGGTGGTTATGTGGAGGTTATGTGGTGGTTATGTGGTGGTTATGTTCGGGTTATGTGGTGGTTATGTGGTGGTTATGTGGTGGTTATGTGGTGGTTATGTGGTGGTTATGTGGTGGTTATGTGGAGGTTATGTGGTGGTTATGTGGTGGTTATGTGGTGGTTATGTGGAGGTTATGTGGAGGTTATGTGGTGGTTATGTTCGGGTTATGTGGTGGTTATGTGGTGGTTATGTGGTGGTTATGTGGTGGTTATGTGGTGGTTATGTGGTGGTTATGTGGAGGTTATGTGGAGGTTATGTGGTGGTTATGTGGTGGTTATGTGGTGGTTATGTGGAGGTTATGTGGAGGTTATGTGGAGGTTATGTGGTGGTTATGTGGTGGTTATGTGGAGGTTATGTGGAGGTTATGTGGTGGTTATGTTCGGGTTATGTGGTGGTTATGTGGTGGTTATGTGGTGGTTATGTGGTGGTTATGTTCGGGTTATGTGGTGGTTATGTGGTGGTTATGTTCGGGTTATGTGGTGGTTATGTGGTGGTTATGTTCGGGTTATGTGGTGGTTATGTGGTGGTTATGTGGTGGTTATGTGGTGGTTATGTGGTGGTTATGTGGTGGTTATGTGGTGGTTATGTTCGGGTTATGTGGTGGTTATGTTCGGGTTATGTGGTGGTTATGTGGAGGTTATGTGGTGGTTATGTGGTGGTTATGTGGTGGTTATGTGGTGGTTATGTGGTGGTTATGTTCGGGTTATGTGGTGGTTATGTGGTGGTTATGTGGTGGTTGAGCGTTATTGTCTATCGGGTGTAAAGATGATTGAGTCCAAGTCCAATTGTGTTGTTCAATTCAACTCACTGAAGTATCCTTTTATGTGTAGACTGACTGCGCTGTAATCCCTGATGCTTTATGTGTAGACTGACTGCGCCGTAATCCCTGAGGCTTTATGTGTAGACTGACAGCGCTGTAATCCCTAATGCTTTATGTGTAGACTGACAGCGCTGTAATCACTGAGGCTTTATGTGTAGACTGACTGCGCTGTAATCACTGAGGCTTTATGTGTAGACTGACTGCACTGTAATCCCTAATGCTTTATGTGTAGACTGACTGCACTGTAATCCCTGATGCTTTATGTGTAGACTGACTGCTCTGTAATCCCTGATGTTTTATGTGTAGACTGACTGCGCTGTAATCCCTAATGCTTTATGTTTAGACTGACTGCACTGTAATCCCTGATGCTTTATGTGTAGACTGACTGCACTGTAATCCCTGAGCCTTTATGTTTAGACTGACTGCACTGTAATCCCTGATGCTTTATGTGTAAACTGACTGCGCTGTAATCCCTGAGGCTTTATATGTAGACTGACTGCGCTGTAATCACTTAGGCTTTATGTGTAGACTGACTGCACTGTAATCAATGATGCTTTATGTGTAGACTGACTGCACTGATGCCTGAACAAATTGCATTAGATACAGGGCCTTAACGGGGACTTCTCAGACCATTTCCCCAAAGGATGTTATATTATAACATGTTGCCGCTGGAAACCACTAAGAATTTGGGCACTTCAGAAGCAGCAGAAGTTATCGCTTCCTTGATTCTGAAGAGGGGGAAAGAGTAGAGAGGAAAGAAAATCAAGAAAGAGAGGGAATTTTGAATATGCATGTGTCTGTATTCCAATCCTTACAATTGTCTTGAATTATTATTGATTTTATGGGCTGTGTTAGAAGAAGTAAAAAAGAAAACATTCTCAGATGTAAAAATAGAGGCTTGTCATTCTGATTTGCATCTCAAAGAGCTTTGATTTTGAAAGCAGTGATTTTCTCCCTCCCTCCCTCTCCCTCCCTCCCTCTCCCACCCTCTCCCTCACTCCCTCTCTCCCTCCCACCATCTCCCTCTCCCTCCCACCCTCTCCCTCTCTCACCCTCTCCCTCCCTCTCCCTCCCTCCCTCTCTCTCTCACTCCCTCTCAGTCTCCTCCACTCCCTTTCTCTCACCCTCTCCCTCCCATCCTCTCCCTCTCTCTCTCACTCTCTCCCTCTTTCTCCCTCCCATCCTCTCCCCCTCCCTCCCTCTCCCTCTCTCCCATCCTCTCCCTCTCCCTCTCCCTCCCTCCCTCTCTCCCTCCCTCCCTCTCTCTCCCTCCCTCCCTCCCATCCTCTCCCTCTCCCTCCCTCCCATCCTCTCCCTCTCCCTCCCTCCCTCCCATCCTCTCCCCCTCCCTCCCTCTCCCTCTCCCTCCCATCCTCTCCCATCCTTTCCCTCTCTCTCTCTCCCATCCTCTCCCTCTCTCTCCCTCCCTCCCTCTCTCTCCCTCCCTCCCTCTCTCTCTCCCTCCCTCCCCCTCTCTCTCTCTCCCTCCCTGCTGCTGGCAGCACCCTGATCTCTATGTGAACAATTTCAATAATTTGAGATGTAGAGTAGATTCCATGCCTACCTAGTTTTACATATGAATGGAAATTATGAGATGGGAAATTAGCTGTGGTAAAAAGAAAAAATAAATATTCCACAGAAGAAGAAAAAATCTGAGAAGTCAGCAGCAAAATGAAGTTTTCATGTAGATGTCAAAACGAGGAAGAAGAGAGGAAACGCGGCGTGTTCATTTGTTCACTCTGTTCTGGATGAAAAAACGAACGCTGGCTATCGGGACGCTCCAGCTACTCCTTCATCCGGAACACAGCGAACAAATCAAATAAACCGTGATAACATCAGAGTAGCTCAAACTGTATGGATTTACCAGTCATACTCCTATAGCTCCGTCAGTCCCTCGCTCATCAGATCAGCTCAAACTGTATGGATTTACCAGTCATACTCCTATAGCTCCGTTAGTCCCTCGCTCATCAGATCAGCTCATACTGTATGGATTTACCAGTCATACTCCTATAGCTCCGTTAGTCCCTCGCTCATCAGAACAGCTCAAACTGTATGGATTTACCAGTCATACTCCTATAGCTCCGTTAGTCCCTCGCTCATCAGATCAGCTCAAACTGTATGGATTTACCAGTTATACTCCTATAGCTCCGTCAGTCCCTCGCTCATCAGAGCAGCTCAAACTGTATGGATTTACCAGTCATACTCCTATAGCTCCGTCAGTCCCTCGCTCATCAGAGTAGCTCAAACTGTATGGATTTACCAGTCATACTCCTATAGCTCTGTCAGTCCCTCGCTCATCAGATCACTCCGGCCTGATTCACATTGAAAGTTAAATATGGACGATTCAATGCTTCACCAGGCTGGGATCTGAATATTCATGACCATCCATGCTAGTTTAAATCACAGCCAATAATACCGTGTCCTTGCCAGATAGAACTGATGACCACATCATTGTAGACATTATCTGATCAAGTGCATCAGCCCAGGAATTATGAGACATAGTCAGCGTTAGACACATTTCATAACCTCCTGCTGCATCCTACCGTATACAGCTCAACCAAGACACATTTCATAACCTCCTGCTGCATCCTACCGTATACAGCTCAACCAAGACACATTTCATAACCTCCTGCTGCATCCTACCGTATACAGCTCAACAAAGACACATTTCATAACCTCCTGCTGCATCCTACTGTATACAGCTCAACAAAGACACATTTCATAACCTCCTGCTGCATCCAACCGTATACAGCTCAACAAAGACACGTAATAACCTCCTGCTGCATCCTACCGTATACAGCTCAACAAAGACACATTTCATAACCTCCTGCTGCATCCTACTGTATACAGCTCAACAAAGACACGTCATAACCTCCTGCTGCATCCTACCGTATACAGCTCAACCAAGACACATTTCATAACCTCCTGCTGCATCCTACCGTATACAGCTCAACAAAGACACGTCATAACCTCCTGCTGCATCCTACCGTATACAGCTCAACAAAGACACATTTCATAACCTCCTGCTGCATCCTACCGTATACAGCTCAACAAAGACACATTTCATAACCTCCTGCTGCATCCTACCGTATACAGCTCAACAAAGACACATTTCATAACCTCCTGCTGCATCCTACCGTATACAGCTCAACCAAGACACATTTCATAACCTCCTGCTGCATCCTACCGTATACAGCTCAACAAAGACACATTTCATAACCTCCTGCTGCATCCTACCGTATACAGCTCAACAAAGACACATTTCATAATCTCCTGCTGCATCCTACCGTATACAGCTCAACAAAGACACATTTCATAACCTCCTGCTGCATCCTACCGTATACAGCTCAACAAAGACACATTTCATAACCTCCTGCTGCATCCTACCGTATACAGCTCAACAAAGACACATGTCATAACCTCCTGCTGCATCCTACCGTATACAGCTCAACAAAGACACATTTCATAACCTCCTGCTGCATCCTACCGTATACAGCTCAACAAAGACATATTCCATAACCTTCTGCTGCATCCTACTGTATACAGCTCAACAAAGACACATTTCATAACCTCCTGCTGCATCCTACCGTATACACCTCAACAAAGACACATTTCATAACCTCCTGCTGCATCCTACCGTATACAGCTCAACAGAGACACATTTCATAACCTCCTGCTGCATCCTACCGTATACAGCTCAACAGAGACACATTTCATAACCTCCTGCTGCATCCTACCGTATACAGCTCAACCAAGACACATTTCATAACCTCCTGCTGCATCCTACCGTATACAGCTCAACAAAGACACATTTCATAACCTCCTGCTGCATCCTACCGTATACAGCTCAACAAAGACACATTTCATAACCTCCTGCTGCATTCTACCGTATACAGCTCATCAAAGACACATTTCATAACCTCCTGCTGCATCCTACTGTATACAGCTCAACAAAGACACATTTCATAACCTCCTGCTGCATCCAACCGTATACAGCTCAACAAAGACACGTAATAACCTCCTGCTGCATCCTACCGTATACAGCTCAACAAAGACACATTTCATAACCTCCTGCTGCATCTTACTGTATACAGCTCAACAAAGACACGTCATAACCTCCTGCTGCATCCTACCGTATACAGCTCAACCAAGACACATTTCATAACCTCCTGCTGCATCCTACCGTATACAGCTCAACAAAGACACGTCATAACCTCCTGCTGCATCCTACCGTATACAGCTCAACAAAGACACATTTCATAACCTCCTGCTGCATCCTACCGTATACAGCTCAACAAAGACACATTTCATAACCTCCTGCTGCATCCTACCGTATACAGCTCAACAAAGACACATTTCATAACCTCCTGCTGCATCCTACCGTATACAGCTCAACCAAGACACATTTCATAACCTCCTGCTGCATCCTACCGTATACAGCTCAACAAAGACACATTTCATAACCTCCTGCTGCATCCTACCGTATACAGCTCAACAAAGACACATTTCATAATCTCCTGCTGCATCCTACCGTATACAGCTCAACAAAGACACATTTCATAACCTCCTGCTGCATCCTACCGTATACAGCTCAACAAAGACACATTTCATAACCTCCTGCTGCATCCTACCGTATACAGCTCAACAAAGACACATGTCATAACCTCCTGCTGCATCCTACCGTATACAGCTCAACAAAGACACATTTCATAACCTCCTGCTGCATCCTACCGTATACAGCTCAACAAAGACATATTCCATAACCTTCTGCTGCATCCTACTGTATACAGCTCAACAAAGACACATTTCATAACCTCCTGCTGCATCCTACCGTATACACCTCAACAAAGACACATTTCATAACCTCCTGCTGCATCCTACCGTATACAGCTCAACAGAGACACATTTCATAACCTCCTGCTGCATCCTACCGTATACAGCTCAACAGAGACACATTTCATAACCTCCTGCTGCATCCTACCGTATACAGCTCAACCAAGACACATTTCATAACCTCCTGCTGCATCCTACCGTATACAGCTCAACAAAGACACATTTCATAACCTCCTGCTGCATCCTACCGTATACAGCTCAACAAAGACACATTTCATAACCTCCTGCTGCATTCTACCGTATACAGCTCATCAAAGACACATTTCATAACCTCCTGCTGCATCCTACTGTATACAGCTCAACAAAGACACATTTCATAACCTCCTGCTGCATCCAACCGTATACAGCTCAACAAAGACACGTAATAACCTCCTGCTGCATCCTACCGTATACAGCTCAACAAAGACACATTTCATAACCTCCTGCTGCATCTTACTGTATACAGCTCAACAAAGACACGTCATAACCTCCTGCTGCATCCTACCGTATACAGCTCAACCAAGACACATTTCATAACCTCCTGCTGCATCCTACCGTATACAGCTCAACAAAGACACGTCATAACCTCCTGCTGCATCCTACCGTATACAGCTCAACAAAGACACATTTCATAACCTCCTGCTGCATCCTACCGTATACAGCTCAACAAAGACACATTTCATAACCTCCTGCTGCATCCTACCGTATACAGCTCAACAAAGACACATTTCATAACCTCCTGCTGCATCCTACCGTATACAGCTCAACCAAGACACATTTCATAACCTCCTGCTGCATCCTACCGTATACAGCTCAACAAAGACACATTTCATAACCTCCTGCTGCATCCTACCGTATACAGCTCAACAAAGACACATTTCATAATCTCCTGCTGCATCCTACCGTATACAGCTCAACAAAGACACATTTCATAACCTCCTGCTGCATCCTACCGTATACAGCTCAACAAAGACACATTTCATAACCTCCTGCTGCATCCTACCGTATACAGCTCAACAAAGACACATGTCATAACCTCCTGCTGCATCCTACCGTATACAGCTCAACAAAGACACATTTCATAACCTCCTGCTGCATCCTACCGTATACAGCTCAACAAAGACATATTCCATAACCTTCTGCTGCATCCTACTGTATACAGCTCAACAAAGACACATTTCATAACCTCCTGCTGCATCCTACCGTATACACCTCAACAAAGACACATTTCATAACCTCCTGCTGCATCCTACCGTATACAGCTCAACAGAGACACATTTCATAACCTCCTGCTGCATCCTACCGTATACAGCTCAACAGAGACACATTTCATAACCTCCTGCTGCATCCTACCGTATACAGCTCAACCAAGACACATTTCATAACCTCCTGCTGCATCCTACCGTATACAGCTCAACAAAGACACATTTCATAACCTCCTGCTGCATCCTACCGTATACAGCTCAACAAAGACACATTTCATAACCTCCTGCTGCATCCTACCGTATACAGCTCAACAAAGACACATTTCATAACCTCCTGCTGCATCCTACCGTATACAGCTCAACAAAGACACATTTCATAACCTCCTGCTGCATCCTACCGTATACAGCTCAACAAAGACACATTTCATAACCTCCTGCTGCATCCTACCGTAAACAGCTCAACAAAGACACATTTCATAACCTCCTGCTCATCCTACTGTATACAGCTCAACCAAGACACATTTCATAACCTCCTACTGCATCCTACTGTATACAGCTCAAAAAAGACACATTTCATAACCTCCTGCTGCGTCCTACCGTATACAGCTCAACAAAGACACATTCCATAACCTTCTGCTGCGTCGTACCGTATACAGCTCAACAAAGACACATTTCATAATCTCCTGCTGCATCCTACCGTATACAGCTCAACAAAGACACATTTCATAACCTCCTGCTGCATCCTACCGTATACAGCTCAACAAAGACACATGTCATAACCTCCTGCTATATCCTACCGTATACAGCTCAACAAAGACATATTCCATAACCTTCTGCTGCATCCTACCGTATACAGCTCAACCAAGACACATTTCATAACCTCCTGCTGCATCCTACCGTATACAGCTCAACAGACACATTTCATAACCTCCTGCTGCATCCTACCGTATACAGCTCAACAAAGACACATTTCATAACCTCCTGCTGCATCCTACCGTATACAGCTCAACAAAGACACATTTCATAACCTCCTGCTGCATCCTACCGTATACAGCTCAACAAAGACACATTTCATAACCTCCTGCTGCATCCTACCGTATACAGCTCAACAAAGACACATTTCATAACCTCCTGCTGCATCCTACCGTATACAGCTCAACAAAGACACATTTCATAACCTCCTGCTGCATCCTACCGTATACAGCTCAACAAAGACACATGTCATAACCTCCTGCTGCATCCTACCGTATACAGCTCAACAAAGACACATTTCATAACCTCCTGCTGCATCCTACCGTATACAGCTCAACAAAGACATATTCCATAACCTTCTGCTGCATCCTACTGTATACAGCTCAACAAAGACACATTTCATAACCTCCTGCTGCATCCTACCGTATACACCTCAACAAAGACACATTTCATAACCTCCTGCTGCATCCTACCGTATACAGCTCAACAGAGACACATTTCATAACCTCCTGCTGCATCCTACCGTATACAGCTCAACAGAGACACATTTCATAACCTCCTGCTGCATCCTACCGTATACAGCTCAACCAAGACACATTTCATAACCTCCTGCTGCATCCTACCGTATACAGCTCAACAAAGACACATTTCATAACCTCCTGCTGCATCCTACCGTATACAGCTCAACAAAGACACATTTCATAACCTCCTGCTGCATTCTACCGTATACAGCTCATCAAAGACACATTTCATAACCTCCTGCTGCATCCTACTGTATACAGCTCAACAAAGACACATTTCATAACCTCCTGCTGCATCCAACCGTATACAGCTCAACAAAGACACGTAATAACCTCCTGCTGCATCCTACCGTATACAGCTCAACAAAGACACATTTCATAACCTCCTGCTGCATCTTACTGTATACAGCTCAACAAAGACACGTCATAACCTCCTGCTGCATCCTACCGTATACAGCTCAACCAAGACACATTTCATAACCTCCTGCTGCATCCTACCGTATACAGCTCAACAAAGACACGTCATAACCTCCTGCTGCATCCTACCGTATACAGCTCAACAAAGACACATTTCATAACCTCCTGCTGCATCCTACCGTATACAGCTCAACAAAGACACATTTCATAACCTCCTGCTGCATCCTACCGTATACAGCTCAACAAAGACACATTTCATAACCTCCTGCTGCATCCTACCGTATACAGCTCAACCAAGACACATTTCATAACCTCCTGCTGCATCCTACCGTATACAGCTCAACAAAGACACATTTCATAACCTCCTGCTGCATCCTACCGTATACAGCTCAACAAAGACACATTTCATAATCTCCTGCTGCATCCTACCGTATACAGCTCAACAAAGACACATTTCATAACCTCCTGCTGCATCCTACCGTATACAGCTCAACAAAGACACATTTCATAACCTCCTGCTGCATCCTACCGTATACAGCTCAACAAAGACACATGTCATAACCTCCTGCTGCATCCTACCGTATACAGCTCAACAAAGACACATTTCATAACCTCCTGCTGCATCCTACCGTATACAGCTCAACAAAGACATATTCCATAACCTTCTGCTGCATCCTACTGTATACAGCTCAACAAAGACACATTTCATAACCTCCTGCTGCATCCTACCGTATACACCTCAACAAAGACACATTTCATAACCTCCTGCTGCATCCTACCGTATACAGCTCAACAGAGACACATTTCATAACCTCCTGCTGCATCCTACCGTATACAGCTCAACAGAGACACATTTCATAACCTCCTGCTGCATCCTACCGTATACAGCTCAACCAAGACACATTTCATAACCTCCTGCTGCATCCTACCGTATACAGCTCAACAAAGACACATTTCATAACCTCCTGCTGCATCCTACCGTATACAGCTCAACAAAGACACATTTCATAACCTCCTGCTGCATTCTACCGTATACAGCTCATCAAAGACACATTTCATAACCTCCTGCTGCATCCTACTGTATACAGCTCAACAAAGACACATTTCATAACCTCCTGCTGCATCCAACCGTATACAGCTCAACAAAGACACGTAATAACCTCCTGCTGCATCCTACCGTATACAGCTCAACAAAGACACATTTCATAACCTCCTGCTGCATCTTACTGTATACAGCTCAACAAAGACACGTCATAACCTCCTGCTGCATCCTACCGTATACAGCTCAACCAAGACACATTTCATAACCTCCTGCTGCATCCTACCGTATACAGCTCAACAAAGACACGTCATAACCTCCTGCTGCATCCTACCGTATACAGCTCAACAAAGACACATTTCATAACCTCCTGCTGCATCCTACCGTATACAGCTCAACAAAGACACATTTCATAACCTCCTGCTGCATCCTACCGTATACAGCTCAACAAAGACACATTTCATAACCTCCTGCTGCATCCTACCGTATACAGCTCAACCAAGACACATTTCATAACCTCCTGCTGCATCCTACCGTATACAGCTCAACAAAGACACATTTCATAACCTCCTGCTGCATCCTACCGTATACAGCTCAACAAAGACACATTTCATAATCTCCTGCTGCATCCTACCGTATACAGCTCAACAAAGACACATTTCATAACCTCCTGCTGCATCCTACCGTATACAGCTCAACAAAGACACATTTCATAACCTCCTGCTGCATCCTACCGTATACAGCTCAACAAAGACACATGTCATAACCTCCTGCTGCATCCTACCGTATACAGCTCAACAAAGACACATTTCATAACCTCCTGCTGCATCCTACCGTATACAGCTCAACAAAGACATATTCCATAACCTTCTGCTGCATCCTACTGTATACAGCTCAACAAAGACACATTTCATAACCTCCTGCTGCATCCTACCGTATACACCTCAACAAAGACACATTTCATAACCTCCTGCTGCATCCTACCGTATACAGCTCAACAGAGACACATTTCATAACCTCCTGCTGCATCCTACCGTATACAGCTCAACAGAGACACATTTCATAACCTCCTGCTGCATCCTACCGTATACAGCTCAACCAAGACACATTTCATAACCTCCTGCTGCATCCTACCGTATACAGCTCAACAAAGACACATTTCATAACCTCCTGCTGCATCCTACCGTATACAGCTCAACAAAGACACATTTCATAACCTCCTGCTGCATCCTACCGTATACAGCTCAACAAAGACACATTTCATAACCTCCTGCTGCATCCTACCGTATACAGCTCAACAAAGACACATTTCATAACCTCCTGCTGCATCCTACCGTATACAGCTCAACAAAGACACATTTCAAAACCTCCTGCTGCATCCTACCGTATACAGCTCAACCAAGACACATTTCATAACCTCCTGCTGCATCCTACCGTAAACAGCTCAACAAAGACACATTTCATAACCTCCTGCTCATCCTACTGTATACAGCTCAACCAAGACACATTTCATAACCTCCTACTGCATCCTACTGTATACAGCTCAAAAAAGACACATTTCATAACCTCCTGCTGCGTCCTACCGTATACAGCTCAACAAAGACACATTCCATAACCTTCTGCTGCGTCGTACCGTATACAGCTCAACAAAGACACATTTCATAATCTCCTGCTGCATCCTACCGTATACAGCTCAACAAAGACACATTTCATAACCTCCTGCTGCATCCTACCGTATACAGCTCAACAAAGACACATGTCATAACCTCCTGCTATATCCTACCGTATACAGCTCAACAAAGACATATTCCATAACCTTCTGCTGCATCCTACCGTATACAGCTCAACCAAGACACATTTCATAACCTCCTGCTGCATCCTACCGTATACAGCTCAACAGACACATTTCATAACCTCCTGCTGCATCCTACCGTATACAGCTCAACAAAGACACATTTCATAACCTCCTGCTGCATCCTACCGTATACAGCTCAACAAAGACACATTTCATAACCTCCTGCTGCATCCTACCGTATACAGCTCAACAAAGACACATTTCATAACCTCCTGCTGCATCCTACCGTATACAGCTCAACAAAGACACATTTCATAACCTCCTGCTGCATCCTACCGTATACAGCTCAACAAAGACACGTCATAACCTCCTGCTGCATCCTACCGTATACAGCTCAAAAAGACACGTCATAACCTCCTGCTGCATCCTACCGTATACAGCTCAACAAAGACACGTCATAACCTCCTGCTGCATCCTACCGTATACAGCTCAACCAAGACACGTCATAACCTTCTGCTGCATCCTACCGTATACAGCTCAACAAAGACACATTTCATAACCTCCTGCTGCATCCTACCGTATACAGCTCAACAGACACATTTCATAACCTCCTGCTGCATCCTACCTTATACAGCTCAACAAAGACACATTTCATAACCTCCTGCTGCATCCTACTGTATACAGCTCAACAAAGACACATGTCATAACCTCCTGCTGCATCCTACCGTATACAGCTCAACAAAGACACATTTCATAACCTCCTGCTGCATCCTACCGTATACAGCTCAACAAAGACACATGTCATAACCTCCTGCTGCATCCTACCGTATACAGCTCAACAAAGACATGTCATAACCTCCTGCTGCATCCTACCGTATACAGCTTAACAAAGACACGCCATAACCTCCTGCTGCATCCTACCGTATACAGCTCAACCAAGACACATTTCATAACCTCCTGCTGCATCCTACCGTATACAGCTCAACAAAGACACGTCATAACCTCCTGCTGCATCCTACCGTATACAGCTCAACAAAGACAAATTACACCCTCTATTCCTTAGTATGTCAACCTGGTCAAAAGTAGTGCACTAATGTATATAGGGAATAGGGTGTCATTTGAGAAGCAGCCCAAACGGCAGTGGTATGTATGTGTGTGTATGCGTGTAGTGAGAGAGCCTCTGTTCATCACACTCCTCAGTGCTCGTCGCTCCATAGATGAGGTTGTATTTTAATATACTGTAAAGGAACTCCCCACCTGCCTGGTTCACCAGCCCGCCACACACACACACACACACACACACACACACACACACACACACACACACACACACACACGACTGGTTTGTAATTCACAAGGTGAAGAACAGAATATCTACCTGAGTAAAACGTCTGAGATCAGTCATTTTTACATCCTTCCTTCCTACATACTGTATCTTTCTGCCGGCAGGATATCAGAGGATGTCTAACTAGCAACATCAAGACCAGACACACTGTCACGGCATTCAAGAGAAGAAGATGAGGACCAAGGTGCAGCGTTGTGCGTGTTCATATTTAATTTAATAACGACCGAACACTAAACACGAAAATGACAAAAAGAATAACCGAAACAGTTCTGTCTGGTACAGATACGAAACAAAAAACAACTATCCACAAAAACAGGTGGGAACAGGCTACCTAAGTATGGCTCCCAATCAGAGACAACGATAGACAGCTGCCTCTGATTGGGAACCACACCAGGCCAAACACATAGAAACACAACAACATAGAAAAAAGAACATAGACTGCCCACCCTAGTCACACCCTGACCAAACCAAAATAGAGAATAAAAAGCCTCTCTATAGCCAGGGCGTGACACACACAGTGCTCTCTTCAGTGACAACGTTCCCTAGGTGCATTCACTGCAGTGAGTAGCCCTCTTCCTTCCCTCTCTCCTCTTCATCTTCCCAGTCCATGCATCCAGCCCCATCACAGCAGATGGCACCAGGGCTGTCTGTGTTAAAAGCAGAGCTGCCGTCTGAGATGAGTCTGTAAGTGAGATCTGCTCCACTTTGCTTCATGCCTGTGTGACAGACTCCTCTGTCTATTTCCCCCCATCTTATTAGGGGTTCAATGTGGGGTGTCGGAGGTTTCCCTCTCTCCCCTCCTCTCCGTTTCCCTCTCTCCCCTGCCCCACTCTCCTCTCCGTTTCCCTCTCTCCCCTGCCCCACTCTCCTTTCCTCACATTAATTTCCCTTCTCTCTCTCCTCTCCGTTTCCCTCTCTCCCCTGCCCCACTCTCCTTTCCTCACATTAATTTCCCTTCTCTCTCTCCTCTCCGTTTCCCTCTCTCCCCTGCCCCACTCTCCTTTCCTCACATTCATTTCCCTTCTCTCTCTCCTCTCCGTTTCCCTCTCTCCCCTGCCCCACTCTCCTTTCCTCACATTCATTTCCCTTCTCTCTCTCCTCTCCGTTTCCCTCTCTCCCCTGCCCCACTCTCCTTTCCTCACATTCATTTCCCTTCTCTCTCCTCTCCGTTTCCCTCTCTCCCCTGCCCCACTCTCCTTTCTCACATTCATTTCCCTTCTCTCTCTCCTCTCCGTTTCCCTCTCTCCCCTGCCCCACTCACCTTTCCTCACATTAATTTCCCTTCTCTCTCCCTCTCCTCTCCATTTCCCTCTCTACTATTCCCTCTTTTACCTCTCGTCTCCTCCATTTCTCATCTCACAGCTGACACAGGTTAAACAGACAAATAACACACATACAATCTTCCCGTTGTCTCCTGTGCCAAACAGTACACTTCAGTAGGCCACCACTGTACTGCTCTGTAACTGTCTACAACGGCATCACACCTTATCGGAAAATGATCAAAGAGCTAAAATACTGTGGGTCAGGATTGAGGGCAGAAATACCGTGGTCTGACAGATTGTAAATGTAATAACTATTCCCTCTACAACAATCCCCTGGTAATAGAGAGATCGGGTGGCCTTCTGAGCTCTGTCCAGGGTCCTGAAATGACACCAGAAACACGCTGGATTGAAACCGCCAAGATAACAGAGCTGACTTTTAAAAGTAGACAAATCCAGTATCCATGCTAAAGTGAGGTGGAAGACTAAGAAGAAATCAGACTCTTACTGAGATATAATATCATGTCACAGAACGGCATGATCAAACCCCAGTGTCTGTCTCTCTCTCTCTCGCGCTCAATTTCAATTATAGGGCTTTATTGGCTTGGGAAACATTTGTTTACATTGCCAAATCAAGTGAACTAGATAATAAACAAAAGTGAAATAGACAAAAAAAAATACATTACCCTCACAAAAGTTCCAACAGAATAAAGACATTAGAAATGTCATATTATATGCAAATAGTTCAAGTACAAAAGGGAAGACACTATTAGCTTACATACGTAGGCATTTAAGGTCACAGTTATGAAAACGTAGGACACTAAAGAGGCCTTTCTACTGACTCTGAAAAACACCAAAAGAAAGATGCCCAGGGTCCCTGCTCGTCTGCGTGAATGTGCCTTAAGCATGCTGCAAGGAGTCATGAGGACTGCAGATGTGGCCAGGGCAAAAAAATTGCAATGTCCGTACTGTGAAACGCCTAAGACAGCGCTACAGGGAGACAGGACGGGCAGCTGATCGTCCACGTGGCAGACGACGTGCAACAACATCTGCACAGTGTCAACAGGATCGGTACATCCGAACAGCACACCTGCGGGACAGGTACAGGATGGCAACAACAACTGCCCAAGTTACACCAGGAGCACACAATCCCTCCATCAGTGTTCAGACTGTCCGCAATAGGCTGAGAGAGGCTGGACTGAGGGCTTGTCGGCTTGTTGTAAGGCAGGTCCTCACCAGCAACAACGTCGCCTATGGGCACAAACCCACCGTCGCTGGACCAGACAGGACTGGCAAAAAGTGCTCTTCGCTGATGAGTCACGGTTTTGTCTCATCAGGGGTGATGGTTGGAGTTGCAGTGTCTCCACGGTGTCTCCTGACCCCTCCTGTCTCAGCCTCCAGTATTTATGCTGCAGTAGTTTATGTGTCGGGGGGCTAGGGTCAGTTTGTTATATCTGGAGTACTTCTCCTGTCTTATCCGGTGTGTCCTGTGTGAATTTAAGTATGCTCTCTCTAATTCTCTCTATCTCTCTTTCTTTCTCTCGGAGGACCTGAGCCCTAGGACCATGCGTCAGGACTACATGGCATGATGACTCCTTGCTGTCCCCAGTCCACCTGGCCGTGCTGCTGCTCCAGTTTCAACTGTTCTGCCTGTGGCTATGGAACCATGACCTGTTCACCGGACGTGCTACCTGTCCCAGAACTGCTGTTTTCAACTCTCTAGAGACCACAGGAGCAGTAGAGATACTCTTAATGATCGGCTATGAAAAGCCAACTGACATTTACTCCTAAGGTGATGACTTGCTGCACCCTCAACAACTACTGTGATTATTATTATTTGACCATGCTGGTCATTTATGAACATTTGAACATCTTGGCCATGTTCTGTTATAATCTCCACCCGGCACAGCCAGAAGAGGACTGGCCACCCCTCATAGCTTGGTTCCTCTCTAGGTTTCTTCCTAGGTTTTGGCCTTTGTAGGGAGTTTTTCCTAGCCACCGTGCTTCTACACCTGCATTGCTTGCTGTTCGGGGTTTTAGGCTGGGTTTCTGTACAGCACTTTGAGATATCAGCTGATGTACGAAGGGCTATATAAATACATTTGATTTGATTTGCATTTATTGTTGAAGGAATGAGCGTTACACCGAGGCCTGTACTCTGGAGCGGGATCGATTAGGAGGTGGAGGATTCGTCATGGTCTGGGGCGGTGTGTCACAGCATCATCGGACTGAGCTTGTTGTCATTGCAGGCAATCTCAACACTGTGCGTTACAGGGAAGACATCCTCTTCCCTCATGTGGTACCCTTCCTGCAGGCTCATCCTGACATGACCCTCCAGCATGACAATGCCACCAGCCATACTGCTCGTTCTGTGTGTTATTTCCTGCAAGACAGGAATGTCAGTGTTCTGCCATGGCCAGCGAAGAGCCCGGATCTCAATCCCAATGAGCACGTCTGGGACCTGTTGGATCAAAGGGTGAGGGCTAGGGCCATTCCCTCACAGAACTTGCAGGTGCCTTGGTGGAAGAGTGGGGTAACATCTCACAGCAAGAACTGGCAAATCTGGTGCAGTCCATGAAGAGGAGATGCACTGCAGTTCTTAATGCAGCTGGTGGCCACACCAGATACTGACTGTTACTTTTGATTTTGACCCACCCTTTGTTCAGGGACACATTATTACATTTCTGTTAGTCACATGTCTGTGGAACTTGTTCAGTTTATGTCTCAGTTGTTGAATCTTGTTATGTTCATACAAATATTTACACACGTGAAGTTTGCTGAAAATAAATGCAGTTGACAGTGAGAGGACGTTTCTTTTTTGCTGAGTTTATTTACAATGCTGTTTGTTCTTCACTGGTTTTTATTTTCTTGTTTCAACAGGTCATACATCTGGCTGCTGTGATGGCACACTGTGGTAAAATAAATGCACCCACTAATGGTAGTCACTCTGGCTAAGAGCGTATGCTAAATGACTAAAATATACATGTAAATGGAGAGAGACAGAGAGAGAGAGAGAAAGAGAGAGAGAGAGACAGAGAGACAGAGACAGAGAGACAGAGAGACAGAGAGAGAGAGAGACAGAGAGAGAGAGAGAGAGAGAGAGAGAGAGAGAGAGGGTTCTTGGTGGTTTTATGGGTTTTACTGCTGTGTCCTTTCTTGTCACCGTGACAACCCTGATTTATCCCTCCTGACCGTGCATCATTTAACTCTCATGAAGAAGACGGCTTAAAGGGAGGGTGGTGGTGTGTGTGTGTGTGTGTGTGTGTGTGTGTGTGTGTGTGTGTGTGTGTGTGTGTGTGTGTGTGTGTGTGTAATAAAACATGGAGGATGCATGTGTGTAAAGTGTCTGCTGGCTGTAATTCATTGTCATTATTATGGCTGTTAAAAAACCACACCACAGAGCTCAGGCATCACAGAGCCCAGGCA
Organism: Salvelinus fontinalis; assembly: GCF_029448725.1. Taxonomy (NCBI): domain Eukaryota; kingdom Metazoa; phylum Chordata; class Actinopteri; order Salmoniformes; family Salmonidae; genus Salvelinus; species Salvelinus fontinalis. The sequence continues at coordinate 51,599 of NW_026600464.1, read as the reverse complement.
ACACAGAGCCCAGGCAACACAGAGCCCAGGCAACACAGAGCCCAGGCATCACAGAGCCCAGGCATCACAGAGCCCAGGCATCACAGAGCCCAGGCATCACAGAGCCCAGGCAACACAGAGCCCAGGCATCACAGAGCCCAGGCATCACAGAGCCCAGGCAACACAGAGCCCAGGCAACACAGAGCCCAGGCAACACAGAGCCCAGGCATCACAGAGCCCAGGCAACACAGAGCCCAGGCATCACAGAACCCAGGCATCACAGAGCCCAGGCAACACAGAGCATAGGCATCACAGAGCCCAGGCATCACAGAGCCCAGGCATCACAGAGCCCAGGCATCACAGAGCCCAGGCATCACAGAGCCCAGGCATCACAGAGCCCAGGCATCACAGAGCCCAGGCATCACAGAGCCCAGGCAACACAGAGCCCAGGCATCACAGAGCCCAGGCATCACAGAGCCCAGGCAACACAGAGCCCAGGCAACACAGAGCCCAGGCATCACAGAGCCCAGGCAACACAGAGCCCAGGCATCACAGAGCCCAGGCATCACAGAGCCCAGGCATCACAGAGCCCAGGCATCACAGAGCCCAGGCAACACAGAGCCCAGGCAACACAGAGCCAAGGCAACACAGAGCCCAGGCATCACAGAGCCCAGGCATTACAGAGCCCAGGCATCACAGAGCCCAGGCAACACAGAGCCCAGGCAACACAGAGCCCAGGCAACACAGAGCCCAGGCAACACAGAGCCCAGGCAACACAGAGCCCAGGCAACACAGAGCACAGGCAACACAGAGCACAGGCAACACAGAGCCCAGGCAACAAGCTGTTATAGCTGATCTCTCTTTGATAGCAGTATGGTTTAACAGGACTTCGTGTGAGGGCTATGGCAATATGTTCTCCTCTTAGGTAGTGGAATATGGAGTATAGTAGTGGAATATAAAGTATAGTAGAGTATACTGGCTACGGAACTAATAGTCCAGCATGGTAAGGAGTAAGGTCATAGCTAGTAAATAGACATGATTCTCTCTCTCTCTCTCTCAGCAAGTGAACAAGCTAATAAACAAGTGAAATAAACAATTCAAATGAACAGTAAACATTACACTCACAATACAAATGTCATATTATCTGCAAATAGTTAAAGTTCAAAAGGGAAGAAAAATAAACATATAGGCTGTATTTACAATGGTGTTTGTTCTTCACTGGTTGCCCTTTTCTTGTGGCAGCAGGTCACACATCTTGCTGCTGTGATGAACACTGCTATTTCACCCAGCAGAATTTTTTTTACCTTGATTTAACTAGGCAAGTCAGTTAAGAAGAACACATTCTTATTTTCAATGACGGCCTAGGAACAGTGGGTTAACTGCCTTGTTCAGGGGCAGAACGACAGATTTTGACCTTGTCAGCTCGGGGATTCAATCTTGCAAGCTTTCGGTTACTAGTCCAACGCTCTAACCACTAGGCTACCCTGCCGCCCTAACTTCCCAGATGTGGGTAGTTTTCACATAGTCTGTATTCTCTTGAGAGCCAGGTCTGCCTACTACGGCCTTTCTCAATAGCAAGGCTATGCTCACTGAGTCTGTATATAGTCAAAGCTTTTATTAAGTTTGGGTCAGTCACAGTGGTCAAGTATTCATTATAGTTTGCTCTGTTGTTTTAAATCTGAGGGTGGGGGTGTATAGTAACTCTGAGGGTGGGGTGTATATTAACTCTGAGGGTGGAGGTGTATTTTAACTCTGAGGGTGGGGGTGTATCATTAACTCTAAGGGTGAGGGTGTATCATTAACTCTGAGGGTGGGGGTGTATAGTAACTCTGAGGGTGGAGGTGTATTTTAACTCTGAGGGTGAGGGTGTATCATTAACTCTGAGGGTGGAGGTGTAGATTAACTCTGAGGGTGGGGGTGTATATTAACTCTGAGGGTGGAGGTGTATCATTAACTCTGAGGGTGGGGGTGTATCATTAACTCTGAGGGTGGGGGTGTATCATTAACTCTGAGGGTGGGGGTGTATCATTAACTCTGAGGGTGGGGGTGTATCATTAACTCTGAGGGTGGGGGTGTATCATTAACTCTGAGGGTGGGGGTGTATCATTACCTCTGAGGGTGGGGGTGTATATTAACTCTGAGGGTGGGGGTGTATCATTAACTCTGAGGGTGGGGGTGTATCATTAACTCTGAGGGTGGGGGTGTATTTTATCTCTGAGGGTGGGGGTGTAAATTAGCTCTGAGGGTGGGGGTCTATTATTAACTCTGAGGGTGAGGGTGTATAGTAACTCTGAGGGTGGAGGTGTATTTTAACTCTGAGGGTGGAGGTGTATTTTAACTCTGAGGGTGGAGGTGTATTTTAACTCTGAGGGTGGAGGTGTATTTTAACTCTGAGGGTGGAGGTGTATTTTAACTCTGAGGGTGGAGGTGTATCATTAACTCTGAGGGTTGGGGTGTATATTAACTCTGAGGGTGGGGGTGTATCATTAACTCTGAGGGTGGGGGTGTATCATTAACTCTGAGGGTGGGGGTGTATATTAACTCTGAGGGTGGGGGTGTATATTAACTCTGAGGGTGGGGGTGTATATTAACTCTGAGGGTGGGGGTGTATCATTAACTCTGAGGGTGGGGGTGTATCATTAACTCTGAGGGTGGGGGTGTATATTAACTCTGAGGGTGGGGGTGTATATTAACTCTGAGGGTGGGGGTGTATCATTAACTCTGAGGGTGGGGGTGTATCATTAACTCCGAGGGTGGAGGTGTATATTAACTCTGAGGGTGGGGGTGCATATTAACTCTGAGGGTGGGGGTGTATCATTAACTCTGAGGGTGGGGGTGTATCATTAACTCCGAGGGTGGAGGTGTATTTTAACTCTGAGGGTGGAGGTGCATTTTAACTCTGAGGGTGGAGGTGTATTTTAACTCTGAGGGTGGAGGTGTATTTTAACTCTGAGGGTGGGGGTGTATTTTATCTCTGAGGGTGGGGGTGTATATTAACTCTGAGGGTGGAGGTGTATCATTAACTCTGAGGGTGGGGGTGTATATTAACTCTGAGGGTGGGGGTGTATCATTAACTCTGAGGGTGGGGGTGTATATTAACTCTGAGGGTGGAGGTGTATTTTAACTCTGAGGGTGGGGGTGTATTTTAACTCTGAGGGTGGAGGTGTATATTAGCTCTGAGGGTGGGGGTGTATATTAGCTCTGAGGGTGGGGGTGTATCATTAACTCTGAGGGTGAGGGTGTATCATTAACTCTGAGGGTGGGGGTGTATTTTAACTCTGAGGGTGGAGGTGTATATTAGCTCTGAGGGTGGGGGTGTATATTAGCTCTGAGGGTGGGGGTGTATCATTAACTCTGAGGGTGAGGGTGTATCATTAACTCTGAGGGTGAGGGTGTATTTTAACTCTGAGGGTGGAGGTGTATTTTAACTCTAAGGGTGGAGGTGTATTTTAACTCTGAGGGTGGAGGTGTATTTTAACTCTGAGGGTGGGGGTGTATCATTAACTCTGAGGGTGGAGCTGTATTTTAACTCTGAGGGTGGAGGTTTATTTTAACTCTGAGGGTGGGGGTGTATATTAACTCTGAGGGTGGGGGTGTATCATTAACTCTGAGGGTGGGGGTGTATTTTATCTCTGAGGGTGGGGGTGTATATTAACTCTGAGGGTGGAGGTGTATCATTAACTCTGAGGGTGGGGGTGTATTTTAACTCTGAGGGTGGAGGTTTATTTTAACTCTGAGGATGGGGGTGTATATTAACTCTGAGGGTGGGGGTGTATATTAACTCTGAGGGTGAGGGTGTATATTAACTCTGAGGGTGGAGGTGTATATTAACTCTGAGGGTGGAGGTGTATATTAACTCTGAGGGTGGAGGTGTATTTTAACTCTGAGGGTGGAGGTGTATCATTAACTCTGAGGGTGGGGGTGTATATTAACTCTGAGGGTGGGGGTGTATATTAACTCTGAGGGTGGGGGTGTATATTAACTCTGAGGGTGGGGGTGTATTTTATCTCTGAGGGTGGGGGTGTATATTAACTCTGAGGGTGGGGGTGTATATTAACTCTGAGGGTGGAGGTGTATCATTAACTCTGAGGGTGGGGGTGTATATTAACTCTGAGGGTGGGGGTGTATATTAACTCTGAGGGTGGGGGTGTATAGTAACTCTGAGGGTGGGGGTGTATTTTATCTCTGAGGGTGGGGGTGTATATTAGCTCTGAGGGTGGGGGTGGATATAAGCTCTGGGGGTGGGGGTGTATCATTAACTCTGAGGGTGGGGGTGTATATTAACTCTGAGGGTGGGGGTGTATATTAACTCTGAGGGTGGAGGTTTATATTAACTCTGAGGGTGGAGGTTTATATTAACTCTGGGGGTGGGGGTGTATCATTAACTCTGAGGGTGGGGGTGTATATTAACTCTGAGGGTGGGGGTGTATATTAACTCTGAGGGTGGGGGTGTATATTAACTCTGAGGGTGGGGGTGTATCATTAACTCTGAGGGTGGGGGTGTATTTTATCTCTGAGGGTGGGGGTGTATATTAACTCTGAGGGTGGGGGTGTATATTAGCTCTGAGGGTGGGGGTGTATTTTATCTCTGAGGGTGGAGGTGACTTCCATAACAATAATGGTAGTGATTGGGAAAACATCGATACAGTTACATATTGTAATTGTAGCAGGTTCAAGGGTGTTAATTGAGGAGTTTTGCACACAATCCGTTCTCATCGTCCGTTCCATTCTACAATGGTAATCTTAAAACTCGGGTCCTCAGCCAATCCGGTTAGGTACACAGTGAGGGTAGTCAGACAGGTCACAACAGGTAATCAAACCGTTATTTCTCTTACTTCATGCCACGCGCTTCATGCCACGCGCTTCATGCCACGCGCTTTCCTCTCCGTTCTCTGCCCCGTTGTGCAGGCTGCTTCCTCTTTTGTCCCCCAGTGCTCGCTGGCTTAATGATCCACAGGCTCGCCTCATTGTGGCAGGAAGTCCATATAAGGCTCGGGGGTGGAGCCAGCAGGCTGCAAGATATCTCCCTTCAATAACCACTCCCCTCACCTCTCCCTGCCGTCTGCCACACAGTATTATTTTGATGATATTGTATCAATACTTTTATTCCAAGTATTTGCTTTGTAAAGATAAAACATTTAAATGCATTGTTCCTGGAAGGACATCTATTGACATGATTCTACAGCAGCAGACTGGAATGTACATAGAGGAGATAAGAGATACCAGATGGAATGCACTAGATGCTTCAAGCACCAGGCAGGTTTCAGTTGAGTTCTGAGATTCCCTCATAATGTCACAATAGGGTGCCCTATATGGCACCCTATGCCCTATATAGTGCACTACTTTATAGAGCCCCATAGTGGAGGTGTCATACAGGTAAATGGTTCCAATTGAATTTACACCAATCATCTTTCCCATAGGGGATTTTAGAAATGTTTAATAAAATAAGTGTTTTGATTACCATGAAAATCTCCCTAGGTTTTCTGGGTATTATGACTCGTACTGCGGTACTCTAAAGTGCACTACTATAGGGCTCTGGTCAACAGCAGTACACTATGTAGGCAATAGGGGGCCCCTTTGGGAGGCAGGCTATACCTGCCACAAAACGCCATGATGGGGTTCTAAGTGTACAATAAGGGTCTAGTTTCAAACCTTCGCATCAGACACTGCCTCAACGATGGTTTCCATTGTTGGGACGTTTCAGAGAAAATAGCCTGGTATAACGTTACTCTGCGGCTACAAAGCTGTAACACTTCATTCCAGCTGGATCTCATTCAAAACATTGATTACAGAGAGGAAATGGTGGAGAAAGAGATGACAGGGTAGAGGCCAAGGCATTGTGTTTAATTTGACACTGCCTCAACACATCGAGCTGTGAATAAAGGAACTATTCTCAGACAGCCTGGATCCCACCCTCTGTCATTATTCTCAGATAAAGGGAGGGATCCAGGCTATCTGAGAATAATGACAGAGGGAGGATCCAGGCTGTCATTATTCTCAGATAGCCTGGATCCCTCCCTGTGTCATTACTCTCAGACAGCCTGGATCCCTGCCTATGTCTCACACCGCTATCAGTCACCCAAATGGATACCAGCTCCTGGGCTCCCTGACAAATGTCACTTTTATTGCTTTCTCCCTCCAAATTGCCATTCACAAAATGTCGATTGAAACCAAAAGTGCTTTCAAATCGTCCGACGGGCTATGGATCCATCTGCACTCCTCTTCGTTTCTCTTTAGTTAGAGGGATAAGGTGATGTTTTCAGTTTAAAACTGAAATGGGTTCGCTGGGGACAGGGACAGTCTCACAAATGTAGACAGATAGAGAGAGAGAGCACATTGGGAGAGAAGGAGAGGGCAAAGGGGGACAGAGAGAATGAGAGAGAGAGAACTAGAGAGAGAGACAGGGAGAGAGAGGAAGAGATAAAGAATTAGAGCAGGAGAGGACAGAGAGGGACACAGAGAGAGAGGGGACAGAGAGGGACACAGAGAAAGAGAGAGAGAGAGGACAGAGGGGGACACCGAGAGAGAGGACAGAGGGTGACACCGAGAGAGGGAGGGAGAGAGAGAGAGGGGGACACCGAGAGAGAGGACAGAGGGGGACACCGAGAGAGAGGACAGAGGGGGACACCGAGAGAGAGGACAGAGGGGGACACTGAGACCGGGAGGGAGAGGACAGAGGGGGATATCGAGAGAGAGAGAGAGAGAGAGAGAGAGAGAGAGAGAGAGAGAGAGGACAGAGGGGGACACTGAGACCGGGAGGGAGAGGACAGAGGGGGACACTGAGACCGGGAGGGAGAGGACAGAGGGGGACACTGAGACCGGGAGGGAGAGGACAGAGGGGGATATCGAGAGAGAGAGAGAGAGAGAGAGAGAGAGAGAGAGAGAGAGAGAGAGAGAGAGAGAGAGAGAGAGAGAGAGAGAGAGAGAGAGAGAGAGAGAGAGAGAGAGAGAGAGAGAGAGAGAGAGAGAGAGAGAGAGAGAGAGAGAGAGAGGACAGAGGGGGACACCAAGAGAGCGAGAGAGAGGGAGGGAGAGGATAGAAGGGGACACCGAGAGAGGGAGGGAGAGGACAGAAGGGGACACCGAGAGAGGGAGGGAGAGGACAGAAGGGGACACCGAGAGAGGGAGGGAGAGGACAGAAGGGGACACCGAGAGAGGGAGGGAGAGGACAGAGGGGGACACAGAGAGGGAGGGAGAGGAAAGAGGGGGACAGAATGATTTGTATATATTTGTTGAGAGAAATGAAAGAGATATAGTTAGAGAGAGAGTATGAAGAGGTAAAGAGGGTTAAATCAAATGTTATTGGTCACATACACGGTTAGCAGATGTTATTGGTCACATACATGGTTAGCAGATGTTAATGGTCACATACACATAAATAGCAGATGTTCATGCGAGTGTAACGAAATGCTTGTACTTCTAGTTCCGACAATGCAACAATATCTAACAAGTAATCTAACAATTTCAAAACAACTACCTAATACTGAAAGCAAGAAGAGGTAGAGAAAAAGGGAATGAGAGAAAGGGAATGAGAGAAAGGGAATGAGAGAAAGGGAGAAAGGGAATGAGAGAAAGGGAAAGGGAGAAAGGGAATGAGAGAAAGGGAATGGGAGAAAGGGAAAGGGAGAAAGGGAATGAGAGAAAGGGAAAGGGAGAAAGGGAATGAGAGAACGGGAAATGAGAGAAAGGGAAATGAGAGAAAGGGAATGAGAGACAGGGATTAAGAGAAAGGGAACGAGAGAAAGGGAACGGGAGAAAGGGAAATGGAGAAAGGGAATGGGAGAAAGGGAATGAGAGAAAGGGAAATGGAGAAAGGGAATGAGAGAAAGGGAATGAGAGAAAGGGAATGAGAGAAAGGGAATGAGAGAAAGGGAATGAGAGAAAGAGAAGATGCATAGAGAGAGAGCTGCTGCTCTGTTCTTTATTTTAGTATTATTATCTATCCTCCTCTATCCTGATGCCTAGTCACTTTACCCTGCCTTCATGTACATATCTACCTCTAATACCTTATTATTATCTATCCTGATGCCTAGTCACTTTACCCTGCCTTCATGTACATATCTACCTCAAATACCTTATTATTATCTATCCTCATGCCTTGTCACTTTACCCTGCCTTCATGTACATATCTACCTCAAATACCTTATTATTATCTATCCTCATGCCTTGTCACTTTACCCTGCCTTCATGTACATATCTACCTCAAATACCTTATTATCCATCCTGATGCCTAGTCACTTTACCCTGCCTTCATGTACATATCTACCTCAAATACCTTATTATTATCTATCCTGATGCCTAGTCACTTTACCCTGCCTTCATGTACATATCTACCTCAAATACCTTATTATTATCTATCCTGATGCCTAGTTACTTTACCCAGCCTTCATGTACATATCTACTTCAAATACCTTATTATTATCTATCCTGATGACTAGTCACTTTACCCTGCCTTCATGTACATATCTACCTCAAATACCTTATTATTATCTATCCTGATGTCTAGTCACTTTACCCAGCCTTCATGTACATATCTACCTCAAATACCTTATTATTATCTATCCTGATGTCTAGTCACTTTACCCTGCCTTCATGTACATATCTACCTCAAATACCTTATTATTATCTATCCTGATGCCTAGTCACTTTACCCTGCCTTCATGTACATATCTACCTCCAATACCTTATTATCTATCCTCATGCCTTGTCACTTTACCCTGCCTTCATGTACATATCTACCTCAAATACCTTATTATTATCTATCCTCATGCCTTGTCACTTTACCCTGCCTTCATGTACATATCTACCTCAAATACCTTATTATTATCTATCCTGATGCCTTGTCACTTTACCCTGCCTTCATGTACATATCTACCTCAAATACCTTATTATCCATCCTGATGCCTAGTCACTTTACCCTGCCTTCATGTACATATCTACCTCAAATACCTTATTATTATCTATCCTGATGTCTAGTCACTTTACCCTGCCTTCATGTACATTATCTACCTCAAATACCTTATTATTATCTATCCTGATGCCTAGTCACTTTACCCTGCCTTCATGTACATATCTACCTCAAATACCTTATTATTATCTATCCTGATGCCTAGTCACTTTACCCTGCCTTCAAATACATATCTACCTCAAATACCTTATTATTATCTATCCTGATGTCTAGTCACTTTACCCTGCCTTCATGTACATATCTACCTCAAATACCTTATTATTATCTACCCTGATGCCTAGTCACTTTACCCTGCCTTCATGTACATATCTACCTCAAATACCTTATTATTATCTACCCTGATGCCTAGTCACTTTACCCTGCCTTCATGTACATATCTACCTCCAATACCTTATTATTATCTATCCTGATGCCTAGTCACTTTACCCTGCCTTCATGTACATATCTACCTCAAATACCTTATTATCTATCCTGATGTCTAGTCACTTTACCCTGCCTTCATGTACATATCTACCTCAAATACCTCATTATTATCTATCCTGATGTCTAGTCACTTTACCCTGCCTTCATGTACATATCTACCTCAAATACCTTATTATTATCTATCCTGATGCCTAGTCACTTTACCCTGCCTTCATGTACATATCTACCTCAAAGACCTTATTATTATCTATCCTGATGCCTAGTCACTTTACCCTGCCTTCATGTACATATCTACCTCAAATACCTTATTATTATCTAGCCTGATGCCTAGTCACTTTACCCTGCCTTCATGTACATATCTACCTCAAATACCTTATTATATACAGGTACTGGTACTTCCTGTATATAGCTCCACATTGATCTGGTACTGGTACTTCCTGTATATAGCTCCACATTGATCTGGCACTGGTACTTCCTGTATATAGCTCCACATTGATCTGGTACTGGTACTTCCTGTATATAGCTCCACATTGATCTGGTACTGGTAATTCCTGTATATAGCTCCACATTGATCTGGTACTGGTACTTCCTGTATATAGCTCCACATTGATCTGGTACTGGTACTTCCTGTATATAGCTCCACATTGATCTGGTACTGGTACTTCTGTATATAACTTCACATTGATCTGGTACTGGTACTTCCTGTATATAGCTCCATATTGATCTGTTACTGGTACTTCCTGTATATAGCTTCACATTGATCTGGTACTGGTACTTCCTGTATATAGCTCCACATTGATCTGGTACTGGTACTTCCTGTATATAGCTCCACATTGATCTGGTACTGGTACTTCCTGTATATAGCTCCACATTGATCTGGTACTGGTACTTCCTGTATATAGCTCCACATTGATCTGGTACTGGTACTTTCTGTATATAGCTCCACATTAATCTGGTACTGGTACTTCCTGTATATAGCTCCACATTGATCTGGTACTTCCTGTATATAGCTCCACGTTGATCTGGTACTGGTACTTCCTGTATATAGCTCCATATTGATCTGTTACTGATACTTCCTGTATATAGCTTCACATTGATCTGGTACTTCCTGTATATAGCTCCACGTTGATCTGGTACTGGTACTTCCTGTATATAGCTCCATATTGATCTGTTACTGGTACTTCCTGTATATAGCTCCATATTGATCTGTTACTGGTACTTCCTGTATATAGCTCCACGTTGATCTGGTACTTCCTGTATATAGCTCCATATTGATCTGGTACTGATACTTCCTGTATATAGCTCCACGTTGATCTGGTACTGGTACTTCCTGTATATAGCTCCACATTGATCTGGTACTGTTACTTCCTGTATATAGCTCCACATTGATCTGGTACAGTACTTCCTGTATATAACTTCACATTGATCTGGTACTGTTACTTCCTATATATAGCTCCACATTGATCTGGTACTGGTACTTCCTGTATATAGCTCCACATTGATCTGGTACAGGTACTTCCTGTATATAACTCCACATTGATCTGGTACTGGTACTTCCTGTATATAGCTCCACATTGATCTGGTACTGGTACTTCCTGTATATGTCTCCACATTGATCTGGTACTTGTACTTCCTGTATATAGCTCCACATTGATCTGGTACTGGTACTCCCTGTATATAGCTCCACATTGATCTGGTACAGGTACTTCCTGTATATAGCTCCACATTGATCTGGTACAGGTACTTCCTGTATATAGCTTCACATTGATCTGGTACTTCCTGTATATGTCTCCACATTGATCTGGTACTTGTACTTCCTCTATATAGCTCCAGATTCCTGGTGTGTATTTTCGTGTGTATTTTATTTTCGTGTGTACTTTATTTTCGTGTGAATTTAATTTTATTTCTCATGTGTTACAATTTTAAACTCTGCATTGTTGGGAGGGGCTTGTAAGCAAGCTTTTCACTGTAAAGTCTACATGTGACAAATACAATTTGATTTGATTTTGAGAGAGACAGAGCTCAGTAGAATAGGTAGAGAGTGTGTCTCATAAATCAAGTAGGGATGAATGCTGAATCAGGGTTGATTATGCCTGGCAGAGACAAAGGCTGTAATCATCCGTCTCTCTCTCTGCTGCCTTGCAATACCTACCCATACATGACCGCCTCGCATCACACACACACACACACCGCCTCGCACTGCACCACACAAATACGCAAACAGCCTTGCACAATATACTGCCTCACACCGAAGAGATAGAGATGGAGAGGTAGAGATGGACAGATAGAGATGGAAAGATAGAGATGGAGAGGTAAAGATAGACAGATAGAGGTGGAGAGATAGAGATGGACAGATAGAGGTGGAGATAGACAGAAAGGTGGAGAGAAAGATAGAGATGGAGAGATGGAAAGGTAGAGACGGACAGATAGAGGTGGAGAGGTAGAGATGGATGGAGAGATAGAGATAGCGATAGAGATGGAGAGGTAGAGATGGAAAGAAAGGTGGAGAGATATAGATGGAGAGATAGAGATAGCGATAGAGATGGAGAGCTAGAGATGGAGAGCTAGAGGTGGAGAGATAGAGGTGGAGAGATAGAGGTGGAGAGATAGAGGTGGAGAGATAGAGATGGACAGATAGAGATGGAGAGATAGAGATATAGATGGACAGATAGAGAGATAGAGGTGGAGAGGGGCAGATAGAGATGGAGAGATAAAGATGGAGATATAGAGATAGAGAGATAGAAATGGACAAGTAGAGATGTACAGATAGAGATGGAGAGGTAAAGACAGACAGATAGAGTTGTAGAGATAAAGATAGAGATGGACAGATAGAGATGGAGAGATAGAGAGAGAGGGAGAGGTAGAGATGGAGATGGAGAGCCTACTGTTCTGACTTGTGGTGCAAATGTAGCCAATAGCCTGTTTTAGAGAAATGTCACCATCGAATAATGTAAGAGATTTCATTGTTGGCTTATATGCCCCCTTTATTTATCCTACTGTTCTGACTTGGTGTACAGGGAGAATATTGTAAGAACAGCCTATGTTCTGAATTCTGTCGCTGTACATTTCAAAAGTGCTGAACACATAGTTATATTAACTACGTCCATCTTAGCTCGCTCGTTAATGTCTTAATCGAAAATACAGATTGCCTCTTATCCGCTTATCGCTCCCTTATGACATAATTTGTACATGTCAATTATCAGTAGAAACCAAAAAATGTTTAATAAATCTTCTTCGGGATCGGTGTCCCTTCCACAGGACGATTGAGCTAACACAGGCTAATGCGATTAGCATGAGGTTGTAAGTAATAAGAACATTTCCCAGGACATAGACATATCTGATATGGGCAGAAAGCTTAAATTCTTGTTAAGCAAGTCAGCCATATCAACTATGTTTTTTTTAAAGTTAGTCTGAATGAACTGTTTCTCTGCCAGACAACACTCTGCTGATAGCCAGGTGTAACGGTGGTAAGGATTCACTCCATGGTGCTGAAGGGACAGCTTTATGTAGGCCCTAACAGTTTATGGGCACCATTTGTCACCTAAATAGTGCAATTAATGTATTAGTGTTGTGTTGTGTAGTGTAGTGGCTTTGCTGGCATGTATCCCCCCCCAAAAAGATGTGTTTTCCCCATCAAGCTAAAATGGCCACTGGTTGAATGAAGTAACTGTGATTTACAGAGTAGTGCATCCATTTAGCAGTCTACAGCTCTGGGTCAGGTTAGAGAGGACAGTAAGATGGGCCATATTTAGCAGTCTACAGCTCCGGGTCAGGTTAGTGAGGACAGTAAGATGGGCCACATTTAGCAGTCTACAGCTCTGGGTCAGGTTAGTGAGGACAGTAAGATGGGCCACATTTAGCAGTCTACAGCTCCGGGTCAGGTTAGTGAGGACAGTAAGATGGGCCACATTTAGCAGTCTACAGCTCCGGGTCAGGTTAGTGAGGACAGTAAGATGGGACATCGTTACTCCTGCTGCTTTAATATTGATTTTTTCTGCTCTCATTTAGAGGCTCTGCTGCATCCCAAATGATACCTTGTTCCCTTTAAAGTGCATTACTTTTGACCAGGGACCAAACACACAGCGCCAAACCATTCTGCCTTAATGTCCGTTCACTCTGTATTACTTTTGACCAGGGACCAAACACACAGGCAAACACACAGCGCCAAACCATTCTGCCTTAATGTCCGTTCACTCTGTATTACCTGAGCGTGAGAAATGGCTTCCCGTATTACCAGAGAGTGAGACATGTCCGCCCGTATTACCTGAGAGTGAGACATGTCCGCCCGTATTACCTGCGAGTGAGACATGCCCGCCCGTATTACCTGCGAGTAAGACATGTCCGCCCGTATTACCTGCGAGTGAGACATGTCCGCCCGTAGTACCTGAGAGTGAGACATGTCCGCCCGTATTACCTGCGAGTGAGACATGTCCGCCCGTATTACCTGCGAGTGAGACATGTCCGCCCGTATTACCTGCGAGTGAGACATGTCCGCCCGTAGTACCTGAGTGTGAGACATGTCCGCCCGTATTACCTGAGAGTGAGACATGTCCGCCCGTATTACCTGAGAGTGAGACATGTCCGTTCGTATTACCTGAGAGTGAGACATGTCCGTTCGTATTACCTGAGAGGGAGACATGTCTGTCTGTATTACCTGAGAGTGAGACATGTCTGCCTGCCGTAATGTCTGTCAAACTAGACCTTTCATCCAGCTTCCATCCACCTGCTAATGCTCTCTTTCATCACACACACGAACACAGACACACACACACACAGAGGCCTGGGCGCGCACACACACACACACACACACTCACTCACTCATCTTTCATCATATCCTGTAACATTTCATCTGCTCTCAGGAAGCATGTCTCTGACAGAAGCATTTAAACTAAATGTTCCCTTCAATACATCAGAGGCTGCAGCAAACAGCAGAGTGGATGAGTGCCCTCTCAGGGTGAAAGCACAGCAGCACTAAAGCCTAAAAGCCATTTTAAGAAGAGCCAATAAGACAGGCTAATGCAGGGCCAATAAGACAGGCTAATGCAGGGCCAATAAGACAGCCTAATGCAGGGCCAATAAGACAGGCTAATGCAGGGCCAATAAGACAGGCTAATGCAGGGCCAATAAGACAGCCTAATGCAGGGCCAAAAAGACAGCCTAATGCAGGGCCAAAAAGACAGGCTAATGCAGGGCCAAAAAGACAGGCTAATGCAGGGCCAATAAGACAGGCTAATGCAGGGCCAATAAGACAGGCTAATGCAGGGCCAATAAGACAGGCTAATGCAGGCCCAATAAGGCAGGCTAATGCAGGCCCAATAAGGCAGGCTAATGCAGGCCCAATAAGACAGGCTAATGCAGGGCCAATAAGACAGGCTAATGCAGGCCCAATAAGGCAGGCTAATGCAGGCCCAATAAGACAGCCTAATGCAGGCCCAATAAGGCAGGCTAATGCAGGCCCAATAAGACAGGCTAATGCAGGGCCAATAAGACAGGCTAATGCAGGGCCAATAAGACAGCCTAATGCGTGTAATGTGATTGTAATTAATCTTGTCTATTGACTAAATAAAAACACTGGAAGAATGATAATTTGTTATTTTTTTGTTATTTCTGTATCGTGTGTGTGTGTGTGTGTGTGTGTGTGTGTGTGTGTGTGTGTGTGTGTGTGTGTGTGTGTGTGTGTGTGTGTGTGTGTGTGTGTGTGTGTGTCTTTAAATAATGTAATTCAGGGATTTCTAGCTCTGCAGCTGCAGGCAGTCAGACTGGAGAGATTTGGCAAAATGCTAATTAGCCAAAATTGTTGTTTTGTTGTATCTGCTTTTATTCAAGACTTGAGAGTTAAAAAGCAAAAAGCACTTGAGACGGATATAAATTGCAGCGAGGTTTTATTTGATGTTGCTAGGATTAGGCCGGTGACACGTCCTAGTGGATTTATTTGCTACATTGACAGACGGACTCCCGAGTGGCGCAGTGGTCTAAGGCACTGCGTCTCAGTGACAGAAGCGTCATTAAAGATACTGGTTCCGGGTTAGGGTTTGGCCGGGGTAGGCCGTTATTGTGAATAAGAATTTGTTCTTAACTGACTTGCCTTGTTAAATAAAAAGATAAAATAAAAGACTGAGAACACAAAGGTTGCATCCCAAATGAAATCCAATGTAGTGCACTACTTTTGACCAGGGCCCTATGTAGTGAACTATATAGGGAATAGAGTGCATTCTGAGACACAGAGTAGTGATAAAACATCAGCGTGCTTATTCTGTCTCTGTTGTGTGTCAGATCATTCAGGGCTACCACTAACACGTGTTATCTATAGCTAGAATGACTCAGAACATACAGGGCTACCACTAACACGTGTTATCTATAGCTAGAATGACTCAGAACATACAGGGCTACCACTAACACGTGTTATCTATAGCTAGAATGACTCAGAACATACAGGGCTACCACTAACACGTGTTATCTATAGCTAGAATGACTCAGAACATACAGGGCTACCACTAACACGTGTTATCTATAGCTAGAATGACTCAGAACATACAGGGCTACCACTAACATGTGTTATCTATAGCTAGAATGACTCAGATCATACGGGGCTACCACTAACAGTGTTATCTATAGCTAGAATGACTCAGATCATACGGGGCTACCACTAACAGTGTTATCTATAGCTAGAATGACTCAGATCATACGGGGCTACCACTAACAGTGTTATCTATAGCTAGAATGACTCAGAACATACAGGGCTACCACTAACAGTGTTATCTATAGCTAGAATGACTCAGATCATACAGGGCTACCACTAACAGTGTTATCTATAGCTAGAATGACTCAGAACATACAGAGCTACCACTAACAGTGTTATCTATAGCTAGAATGACTCAGAACATACAGGGCTACCACTAACATGTGGTATCTATAGCTAGAATGACTCAGATCATACAGGGCTACCACTAACAGTGTTATCTATAGCTAGAATGACTCAGATCATACAGGGCTACCACTAACAGTGTTATCTATAGCTAGAATGACTCAGAACATACAGGGCTACCACTAACAGTGTTATCTATAGCTAGAATGACTCAGAACATACAGGGCTACCACTAACAGTGTTATCTATAGCTAGAATGACTCAGAACATACAGAGCTACCACTAACACGTGTTATCTATAGCTAGAATGACTCAGAACATACAGGGCTACCACTAACAGTGTTATCTATAGCTAGAATGACTCAGAACATACAGGGCTACCACTAACAGTGTTATCTATAGCTAGAATGACTCAGAACATACAGGGCTACCACTAACAGTGTTATCTATAGCTAGAATGACTCAGAACATACAGGGCTACCACTAACAGTGTTATCTATAGCTAGAATGACTCAGATCATACAGGGCTACCACTAACAGTGTTATCTATAGCTAGAATGACTCAGAACATACAGGGCTACCACTAACAGTGTTATCTATAGCTAGAATGACTCAGATCATACAGGGCTACCACTAACAGTGTTATCTATAGCTAGAATGACTCAGATCATACAGGGCTACCACTAACAGTGTTATCTATAGCTAGAATGACTCAGAACATACAGGGTTAACACTAACAGTGTTATCTATAGCTAGAATGACTCAGAACATACGGGGCTACCACTAACAGTGTTATCTATAAATAGAATGACTCAGAACATACAGGGTTAACACTAACAGTGTTATCTATAGCTAGAATGACTCAGAGCATACAGGGCTACCACTAACAGTGTTATCTATAGCTAGAATGACTCAGAACATACAGGGCTACCACTAACAGTGTTATCTATAGCTAGAATGACTCAGAACATACAGAGCTACCACTAACAGTGTTATCTATAGCTAGAATGACTCAGATCATACAGGGCTACCACTAACAGTGTTATCTATAGCTAGAATGACTCAGACCATACAGGGTTAACACTAACACGTGTTATCTATAGCTAGAATGACTCAGATCATACAGGGCTACCACTAACAGTGTTATCTATAGCTAGAATGACTCAGATCATACAGGGCTACCACTAACAGTGTTATATATAGCTAGAATGACTCAGAACATACAGGGCTACCACTAACAGTGTTATCTATAGCTAGAATGACTCAGACCATACAGGGTTAACACTAACACGTGTTATCTATAGCTAGAATGACTCATATCATACAGGGCTACCACTAACAGTGTTATCTATAGCTAGAATGACTCAGATCATACAGGGCTACCACTAACAGTGTTATCTATAGCTAGAATGACTCAGAACATACAGGGCTACCACTAACACGTGTTATCTATAGCTAGAATGACTCAGATCATACAGGGCTACCTCTAACAGTGTTATATATAGCTAGAATGACTCAGAACATACAGAGCTACCACTAACAGTGTTATCTATAGCTAGAATGACTCAGAACATACAGAGCTACCACTAACAGTGTTATCTATAGCTAGAATGACTCAGAACATACAGGGCTACCACTAACAGTGTTATCTATAGCTAGAATGACTCAGAACATACAGGTCTACCACTAACAGTGTTATCTATAGCTAGAATGACTCAGAACATACAGAGCTACCACTAACAGTGTTATCTATAGCTAGAATGACTCAGATCATACAGGGCTACCACTAACAGTGTTATCTATAGCTAGAATGACTCAGAACATACAGGGTTAACACTAACACGTGTTATCTATAGCTAGAATGACTCAGATCATACAGGGCTACCACTAACAGTGTTATCTATAGCTAGAATGACTCAGAACATACAGAGCTACCACTAACAGTGTTATATATAGCTAGAATGACTCAGAACATACAGAGCTACCACTAACAGTGTTATATATAGCTAGAATGACTCAGAACATACAGAGCTACCACTAACAGTGTTATCTATAGCTAGAATGACTCAGAACATACAGAGCTACCACTAACAGTGTTATCTATAGCTAGAATGACTCAGAACATACAGGGCTACCACTAACAGTGTTATCTATAGCTAGAATGACTCAGATCATACAGGGCTACCACTAACAGTGTTATCTATAGCTAGAATGACTCAGAACATACAGAGCTACCACTAACAGTGTTATCTATAGCTAGAATGACTCAGAACATACAGAGCTACCACTAACAGTGTTATCTATAGCTAGAATGACTCAGAACATACAGGGCTACCACTAACAGTGTTATCTATAGCTAGAATGACTCAGAACATACAGGGCTACCACTAACAGTGTTATCTATAGCTAGAATGACTCAGATCATACAGGGCTACCACTAAAAGTGTTATCTATAGCTAGAATGACTCAGAACATACAGGGCTACCACTAACAGTGTTATCTATAGCTAGAATGACTCAGATCATACAGGGTTAACACTAACACGTGTTATCTATAGCTAGAATGACTCAGAACATACAGGGCTACCACTAACACGTGTTATCTATAGCTAGAATGACTCAGATCATACAGGGCTACCACTAACAGTGTTATCTATAGCTAGAATGACTCAGATCATACAGGGTTAACACTAACACGTGTTATCTATAGCTAGAATGACTCAGAACATACAGGGCTACCACTAACACGTGTTATCTATAGCTAGAATGACTCAGATCATACAGGGTTAACACTAACACGTGTTATCTATAGCTAGAATGACTCAGAACAGACAGGGCTACCACTAACACGTGTTATCTATAGCTAGAATGACTCAGATCATACAGGCCTACCACTAACAGTGTTATCTATAGCTAGAATGACTCAGAACATACAGGGCTAACACTAACAGTGTTATCTATAGCTAGAATGACTCAGAACATACAGGGCTACCACTAACAGTGTTATCTATAGCTAGAATGACTCAGATCATACAGGGCTAACACTAACAGTGTTATCTATAGCTAGAATGACTCAGAACATACAGGGCTACCACTAACATGTGTTATCTATAGCTAGAATGACTCAGAACATACAGGGCTACCACTAACATGTGTTATCTATAGCTAGAATGACTCAGAACATACAGGGCTACCACTAACACGTGTTATCTATAGCTAGAATGACTCAGAACATACAGGGCTACCACTAACACGTGTTATCTATAGCTAGAATGACTCAGAACATACAGGGCTACCACTAACAGTGTTATCTATAGCTAGAATGACTCAGAACATACAGGGCTACCACTAACAGTGTTATCTATAGCTAGAATGACTCAGAACATACAGGGTTAACACTAACACGTGTTATCTATAGCTAGAATGACTCAGATCATACAGGGCTACCACTAACAGTGTTATCTATAGCTAGAATGACTCAGAACATACAGAGCTACCACTAACAGTGTTATATATAGCTAGAATGACTCAGAACATACAGAGCTACCACTAACAGTGTTATATATAGCTAGAATGACTCAGAACATACAGAGCTACCACTAACAGTGTTATCTATAGCTAGAATGACTCAGAACATACAGAGCTACCACTAACAGTGTTATCTATAGCTAGAATGACTCAGAACATACAGGGCTACCACTAACAGTGTTATCTATAGCTAGAATGACTCAGATCATACAGGGCTACCACTAACAGTGTTATATATAGATAGAATGACTCAGAACATACAGAGCTACCACTAACAGTGTTATCTATAGCTAGAATGACTCAGAACATACAGAGCTACCACTAACACGTGTTATCTATAGCTAGAATGACTCAGATCATACAGGCCTACCACTAACAGTGTTATCTATAGCTAGAATGACTCAGAACATACAGGGCTAACACTAACAGTGTTATCTATAGCTAGAATGACTCAGAACATACAGGGCTACCACTAACAGTGTTATCTATAGCTAGAATGACTCAGATCATACAGGGCTAACACTAACAGTGTTATCTATAGCTAGAATGACTCAGAACATACAGGGCTACCACTAACATGTGTTATCTATAGCTAGAATGACTCAGAACATACAGGGCTACCACTAACACGTGTTATCTATAGCTAGAATGACTCAGAACATACAGGGCTACCACTAACACGTGTTATCTATAGCTAGAATGACTCAGATCATACAGGGTTAACACTAACACGTGTTATCTATAGCTAGAATGACTCAGAACATACAGGGCTACCACTAACACGTGTTATCTATAGCTAGAATGACTCAGATCATACAGGCCTACCACTAACAGTGTTATCTATAGCTAGAATGACTCAGAACATACAGGGCTAACACTAACAGTGTTATCTATAGCTAGAATGACTCAGAACATACAGGGCTACCACTAACAGTGTTATCTATAGCTAGAATGACTCAGATCATACAGGGCTAACACTAACAGTGTTATCTATAGCTAGAATGACTCAGAACATACAGGGCTACCACTAACGTGTGTTATCTATAGCTAGAATGACTCAGAACATACAGGGCTACCACTAGCATGTGTTATCTATAGCTAGAATGACTCAGAACATACAGGGCTACCACTAACATGTGGTATCTATAGCTAGAATGACTCAGAACATACAGGGCTACCACTAACACGTGTTATCTATAGCTAGAATGACTCAGAACATACAGGGCTACCACTAACACGTGTTATCTATAGCTAGAATGACTCAGAACATACAGGGCTACCACTAACATGTGTTATCTATAGCTAGAATGACTCAGAACATACAGGGCTACCACTAACATGTGTTATCTATAGCTAGAATGACTCAGAACATACAGGGCTACCACTAACATGTGTTATCTATAGCTAGAATGACTCGGAACATACAGGGCTACCACTAACATGTGTTATCTATAGCTAGAATGACTCAGAACATACAGAGCTACCACTAACATGTGTTATCTATAGCTAGAATGACTCAGAACATACAGCGCTACCACGTGTTATCTATAGCTAGAATGACTCAGAACATACAGAGCTACCACTAACACGTGTTATCTATAGCTAGAATGACTCAGAACATACAGGGCTACCACTAACACGTGTTATCTATAGCTAGAATGACTCAGAACATACAGAGCTACCACTAACAGTGTTATCTATAGCTAGAATGACTCAGAACATACAGAGCTACCACTAACAGTGTTATCTATAGCTAGAATGACTCAGAACATACAGAGCTACCACTAACAGTGTTATCTATAGCTAGAATGACTCAGAACATACAGAGCTACCACTA
>NW_026600464.1:0-25000 GCF_029448725.1 Salvelinus fontinalis | reverse complement strand
TAGAGGAGGGAATAGACATGACGCTACTGTCTAGAGGAGGGAATAGACATGACGCTACTGTCTAGAGGAGGGAATAGACATGACGCTACTGTCTAGAGGGAATAGACATGACGCTACTGTCTAGAGGGAATAGACATGACGCTACTGTCTAGAGGAGGGAATAGACATGACGCTACTGTCTAGAGGAGGGAATAGACATGACGCTACTGTCTAGAGGGGGGAATAGACATGACGCTACTGTGTAGAGGGAATAGACATGACGCTACTGTCTAGAGGGAATAGACATGACGCTACTGTCTAGAGGAGGGAATAGACATGACGCTACTGTCTAGAGGGGGGAATAGACATGACGCTACTGTCTAGAGGGAATAGACATGACGCTACTGTCTAGAGGAGGGAATAGACATGACGCTACTGTCTAGAGGAGGGAATAGACATGACGCTACTGTCTAGAGGAGGGAATAGACATGATGCTACTGTCTAGAGGGAATAGACATGACGCTACTGTCTAGAGGAGGGAATAGACATGACGCTACTGTCTAGAGGAGGGAATAGACATGACGCTACTGTCTACAGGGAATAGACATGACGCTACTGTCTAGAGGGAATAGACATGACGCTACTGTCTAGAGGAGGGAATAGACATGACGCTACTGTCTAGAGGAGGGAATAGACATGACGCTACTGTCTAGAGGAGGGAATAGACATGACGCTACTGTCTAGAGGAGGGAATAGACATGACGCTACTGTCTAGAGGAGGGAATAGACATGACGCTACTGTCTAGAGGGAATAGACATGACGCTACTGTCTAGAGGAGGGAATAGACATGACGCTACTGTCTAGAGGAGGGAATAGACATGACGCTACTGTCTAGAGGGAATAGACATGACGCTACTGTCTAGAGGAGGGAATAG
The DNA here is from genome assembly GCF_029448725.1 of Salvelinus fontinalis. NCBI lineage: Eukaryota > Metazoa > Chordata > Actinopteri > Salmoniformes > Salmonidae > Salvelinus > Salvelinus fontinalis. The sequence continues at coordinate 24,085 of NW_026600464.1, read as the reverse complement.
ACATGACGCTACTGTCTAGAGGAGGGAATAGACATGACGCTACTGTCTAGAGGGAATAGACATGACGCTACTGTCTAGAGGAGGGAATAGACATGATGCTACTGTCTAGAGGGAATAGACATGACGCTACTGTCTAGAGGGAATAGACATGACGCTACTGTCTAGAGGAGGGAATAGACATGACGCTACTGTCTAGAGGAGGGAATAGACATGACGCTACTGTCTAGAGGGAATAGACATGACGCTACTGTCTAGAGGGAATAGACATGACGCTACTGTCTAGAGGGAATAGACATGACGCTACTGTCTAGAGGAGGGAATAGACATGACGCTACTGTCTAGAGGAGGGAATAGACATGACGCTACTGTCTAGAGGAGGGAATAGACATGACGCTACTGTCTAGAGGAGGGAATAGACATGACGCTACTGTCTAGAGGAGGGAATAGACATGACGCTACTGTCTAGAGGAGGGAATAGACATGACGCTACTGTCTAGAGGAGGGAATAGACATGACGCTACTGTCTAGAGGAGGGAATAGACATGACGCTACTGTCTAGAGGAGGGAATAGACATGACGCTACTGTCTAGAGGAGGGAATAGACATGACGCTACTGTCTAGAGGAGGGAATAGACATGACGCTACTGTCTAGAGGAGGGAATAGACATGACGCTACTGTCTAGAGGAGGGAATAGACATGACGCTACTGTCTAGAGGAGGGAATAGACATGACGCTACTGTCTAGAGGAGGGAATAGACATGACGCTACTGTCTAGAGGAGGGAATAGACATGACGCTACTGTCTAGAGGAGGGAATAGACATGACGCTACTGTCTAGAGGAGGGAATAGACATGACGCTACTGTCTAGAGGAGGGAATAGACATGACGCTACTGTCTAGAGGAGGGAATAGACATGACGCTACTGTCTAGAGGAGGGAATAGACATGACGCTACTGTCTAGAGGAGGGAATAGACATGACGCTACTGTCTAGAGGAGGGAATAGACATGACGCTACTGTCTAGAGGAGGGAATAGACATGACGCTACTGTCTAGAGGAGGGAATAGACATGACGCTACTGTCTAGAGGGAATAGACATGACGCTACTGTCTAGAGGGAATAGACATGACGCTACTGTCTAGAGGGAATAGACATGACGCTACTGTCTAGAGGGAATAGACATGACGCTACTGTCTAGAGGGAATAGACATGACGCTACTGTCTAGAGGGAATAGACATGACGCTACTGTCTAGAGGGAATAGACATGACGCTACTGTCTAGAGGAGGGAATAGACATGACGCTACTGTCTAGAGGAGGGAATAGACATGATGCTACTGTCTAGAGGAGGGAATAGACATGATGCTACTGTCTAGAGGAGGGAATAGACATGATGCTACTGTCTAGAGGGAATAGACATGACGCTACTGTCTAGAGGAGGGAATAGACATGACGCTACTGTCTAGAGGAGGGAATAGACATGACGCTACTGTCTAGAGGAGGGAATAGACATGACGCTACTGTCTAGAGGAGGGAATAGACATGACGCTACTGTCTAGAGGAGGGAATAGACATGACGCTACTGTCTAGAGGAGGGAATAGACATGACGCTACTGTCTAGAGGGAATAGACATGATGCTACTGTCTAGAGGAGGGAATAGACATGACGCTACTGTCTAGAGGAGGGAATAGACATGACGCTACTGTCTAGAGGGAATAGACATGATGCTACTGTCTAGAGGAGGGAATAGACATGACGCTACTGTCTAGAGGGAATAGACATGACGCTACTGTCTAGAGGAGGGAATAGACATGATGCTACTGTCTAGAGGAGGGAATAGACATGATGCTACTGTCTAGAGGGAATAGACATGATGCTACTGTCTAGAGGGAATAGACATGATGCTACTGTCTAGAGGAGGGAATAGACATGACGCTACTGTCTAGAGGAGGGAATAGACATGACGCTACTGTCTAGAGGAGGGAATAGACATGACGCTACTGTCTAGAGGAGGGAATAGACATGACGCTACTGTCTAGAGGAGGGAATAGACATGACGCTACTGTCTAGAGGAGGGAATAGACATGACGCTACTGTCTAGAGGAGGGAATAGACATGACGCTACTGTCTAGAGGAGGGAATAGACATGACGCTACTGTCTAGAGGAGGGAATAGACATGACGCTACTGTCTAGAGGGAATAGACATGACGCTACTGTCTAGAGGGAATAGACATGACGCTACTGTCTAGAGGGAATAGACATGACGCTACTGTCTAGAGGGAATAGACATGACGCTACTGTCTAGAGGAGGGAATAGACATGATGCTACTGTCTAGAGGAGGGAATAGACATGACGCTACTGTCTAGAGGGAATAGACATGACGCTACTGTCTAGAGGGAATAGACATGACGCTACTGTCTAGAGGGAATAGACATGACGCTACTGTCTAGAGGGAATAGACATGACGCTACTGTCTAGAGGGAATAGACATGATGCTACTGTCTAGAGGGAATAGACATGACGCTACTGTCTAGAGGAGGGAATAGACATGACGCTACTGTCTAGAGGGAATAGACATGACGCTACTGTCTAGAGGGAATAGACATGACGCTACTGTCTAGAGGGAATAGACATGACGCTACTGTCTAGAGGGAATAGACATGACGCTACTGTCTAGAGGAGGGAATAGACATGACGCTACTGTCTAGAGGAGGGAATAGACATGATGCTACTGTCTAGAGGAGGGAATAGACATGATGCTACTGTCTAGAGGAGGGAATAGACATGATGCTACTGTCTAGAGGAGGGAATAGACATGATGCTACTGTCTAGAGGAGGGAATAGACATGATGCTACTGTCTAGAGGAGGGAATAGACATGATGCTACTGTCTAGAGGAGGGAATAGACATGACGCTACTGTCTAGAGGGAATAGACATGACGCTACTGTCTAGAGGGAATAGACATGACGCTACTGTCTAGAGGGAATAGACATGACGCTACTGTCTAGAGGGAATAGACATGACGCTACTGTCTAGAGGAGGGAATAGACATGACGCTACTGTCTAGAGGAGGGAATAGACATGATGCTACTGTCTAGAGGGAATAGACATGATGCTACTGTCTAGAGGAGGGAATAGACATGACGCTACTGTCTAGAGGAGGGAATAGACATGACGCTACTGTCTAGAGGAGGGAATAGACATGATGCTACTGTCTAGAGGAGGGAATAGACATGACGCTACTGTCTAGAGGAGGGAATAGACATGATGCTACTGTCTAGAGGAGGGAATAGACATGACGCTACTGTCTAGAGGAGGGAATAGACATGACGCTACTGTCTAGAGGAGGGAATAGACATGACGCTACTGTCTAGAGGGAATAGACATGACGCTACTGTCTAGAGGAGGGAATAGACATGACGCTACTGTCTAGAGGAGGGAATAGACATGACGCTACTGTCTAGAGGAGGGAATAGACATGACGCTACTGTCTAGAGGAGGGAATAGACATGACGCTACTGTCTAGAGGGAATAGACATGACGCTACTGTCTAGAGGAGGGAATAGACATGACGCTACTGTCTAGAGGGAATAGACATGACGCTACTGTCTAGAGGAGGGAATAGACATGAAGCTACTGTCTAGAGGAGGGAATAGACATGACGCTACTGTCTAGAGGTGGGAATAGACATGACGCTACTGTCTAGAGGGAATAGACATGACGCTACTTTCTAGAGGGAATAGACATGACGCTACTGTCTAGAGGGAATAGACATGACGCTACTGTCTAGAGGGAATAGACATGACGCTACTGTCTAGAGGAGGGAATAGACATGACGCTACTGTCTAGAGGAGGGAATAGACATGACGCTACTGTCTAGAGGAGGGAATAGACATGACGCTACTGTCTAGAGGAGGGAATAGACATGACGCTACTGTCTAGAGGGAATAGACATGACGCTACTGTCTAGAGGGAATACATGACGCTACTGTCTAGAGGAGGGAATAGACATGACGCTACTGTCTAGAGGAGGGAATAGACATGACGCTACTGTCTAGAGGAGGGAATAGACATGACGCTACTGTCTAGAGGGAATAGACATGACGCTACTGTCTAGAGGGAATAGACATGATGCTACTGTCTAGAGGTGGGAATAGACATGACGCTACTGTCTAGAGGGAATAGACATGACGCTACTGTCTAGAGGGAATAGACATGACGCTACTGTCTAGAGGAGGGAATAGACATGACGCTACTGTCTAGAGGAGGGAATAGACATGACGCTACTGTCTAGAGGAGGGAATAGACATGACGCTACTGTCTAGAGGAGGGAATAGACATGACGCTACTGTCTAGAGGAGGGAATAGACATGACGCTACTGTCTAGAGGGAATAGACATGACGCTACTGTCTAGAGGGAATAGACATGATGCTACTGTCTAGAGGGAATAGACATGATGCTACTGTCTAGAGGTGGGAATAGACATGACGCTACTGTCTAGAGGAGGGAATAGACATGACGCTACTGTCTAGAGGAGGGAATAGACATGACGCTACTGTCTAGAGGAGGGAATAGACATGACGCTACTGTCTAGAGGAGGGAATAGACATGACGCTACTGTCTAGAGGGAATAGACATGACGCTACTGTCTAGAGGGAATAGACATGATGCTACTGTCTAGAGGGAATAGACATGACGCTACTGTCTAGAGGGAATAGACATGACGCTACTGTCTAGAGGGAATAGACATGATGCTACTGTCTAGAGGTGGGAATAGACATGACGCTACTGTCTAGAGGGAATAGACATGACGCTACTGTCTAGAGGAGGGAATAGACATGACGCTACTGTCTAGAGGAGGGAATAGACATGACGCTACTGTCTAGAGGAGGGAATAGACATGACGCTACTGTCTAGAGGGAATAGACATGACGCTACTGTCTAGAGGGAATAGACATGACGCTACTGTCTAGAGGGAATAGACATGACGCTACTGTCTAGAGGGAATAGACATGATGCTACTGTCTAGAGGGAATAGACATGATGCTACTGTCTAGAGGTGGGAATAGACATGATGCTACTGTCTAGAGGTGGGAATAGACATGACGCTACTGTCTAGAGGAGGGAATAGACATGACGCTACTGTCTAGAGGAGGGAATAGACATGACGCTACTGTCTAGAGGAGGGAATAGACATGACGCTACTGTCTAGAGGAGGGAATAGACATGACGCTACTGTCTAGAGGAGGGAATAGACATGACGCTACTGTCTAGAGGAGGGAATAGACATGACGCTACTGTCTAGAGGAGGGAATAGACATGACGCTACTGTCTAGAGGAGGGAATAGACATGACGCTACTGTCTAGAGGGAATAGACATGACGCTACTGTCTAGAGGGAATAGACATGACGCTACTGTCTAGAGGGAATAGACATGATGCTACTGTCTAGAGGTGGGAATAGACATGATGCTACTGTCTAGAGGGAATAGACATGACGCTACTGTCTAGAGGGAATAGACATGATGCTACTGTCTAGAGGAGGGAATAGACATGACGCTACTGTCTAGAGGAGGGAATAGACATGACGCTACTGTCTAGAGGAGGGAATAGACATGACGCTACTGTCTAGAGGAGGGAATAGACATGACGCTACTGTCTAGAGGGAATAGACATGACGCTACTGTCTAGAGGGAATAGACATGACGCTACTGTCTAGAGGAGGGAATAGACATGACGCTACTGTCTAGAGGGAATAGACATGATGCTACTGTCTAGAGGAGGGAATAGACATGACGCTACTGTCTAGAGGAGGGAATAGACATGACGCTACTGTCTAGAGGGAATAGACATGACGCTACTGTCTAGAGGGAATAGACATGATGCTACTGTCTAGAGGGAATAGACATGACGATACTGTCTAGAGGGAATAGACATGATGCTACTGTCTAGAGGAGGGAATAGACATGACGCTACTGTCTAGAGGAGGGAATAGACATGATGCTACTGTCTAGAGGGAATAGACATGATGCTACTGTCTAGAGGGAATAGACATGATGCTACTGTCTAGAGGGAATAGACATGACGCTACTGTCTAGAGGGAATAGACATGACGCTACTGTCTAGAGGAGGGAATAGACATGACGCTACTGTCTAGAGGAGGGAATAGACATGACGCTACTGTCTAGAGGAGGGAATAAACATGACGCTACTGTCTAGAGGAGGGAATAGACATGACGCTACTGTCTAGAGGAGGGAATAGACATGACGCTACTGTCTAGAGGAGGGAATAGACATGATGCTACTGTCTAGAGGGAATAGACATGATGCTACTGTCTAGAGGAGGGAATAGACATGATGCTACTGTCTAGAGGGAATAGACATGATGCTACTGTCTACAGGGAATAGACATGACGCTACTGTCTAGAGGAGGGAATAGACATGACGCTACTGTCTAGAGGGAATAGACATGACGCTACTGTCTAGAGGGAATAGACATGACGCTACTGTCTAGAGGGAATAGACATGACGCTACTGTCTAGAGGAGGGAATAGACATGACGCTACTGTCTAGAGGAGGGAATAGACATGACGCTACTGTCTAGAGGAGGGAATAGACATGACGCTACTGTCTAGAGGGAATAGACATGACGCTACTGTCTAGAGGGAATAGACATGACGCTACTGTCTAGAGGGAATAGACATGAAGCTACTGTCTAGAGGAGGGAATAGACATGACGCTACTGTCTAGAGGAGGGAATAGACATGACGCTACTGTCTAGAGGGAATAGACATGACGCTACTGTCTAGAGGGAATAGACATGACGCTACTGTCTAGAGGGAATAGACATGACGCTACTGTCTAGAGGGAATAGACATGACGCTACTGTCTAGAGGAGGGAATAGACATGACGCTACTGTCTAGAGGTGGGAATAGACATGATGCTACTGTCTAGAGGTGGGAATAGACATGATGCTACTGTCTAGAGGAGGGAATAGACATGACGCTACTGTCTAGAGGGAATAGACATAATGCTACTGTCTAGAGGGAATAGACATGATAATACTGTCTAGAGGGAATAGACATGATGCTACTGTCTAGAGGAGGGAATAGACATGACGCTACTGTCTAGAGGAGGGAATAGACATGACGCTACTGTCTAGAGGAGGGAATAGACATGACGCTACTGTCTAGAGGAGGGAATAGACATGACGCTACTGTCTAGAGGAGGGAATAGACATGATGCTACTGTCTAGAGGGAATAGACATGATGCTACTGTCTAGAGGGAATAGACATGATGCTACTGTCTAGAGGAGGGAATAGACATAATGCTACTGTCTAGAGGGAATAGACATGATGCTACTGTCTAGAGGGAATAGACATGATGCTACTGTCTAGGAGGGAATAGACATGACGCTACTGTCTAGAGGAGGGAATAGACATGACGCTACTGTCTAGAGGAGGGAATAGACATGACGCTACTGTCTAGAGGGAATAGACATGATGCTACTGTCTAGAGGGAATAGACATGACGCTACTGTCTAGAGGAGGGAATAGACATGATGCTACTGTCTAGAGGGAATAGACATGATGCTACTGTCTAGAGGAGGGAATAGACATGACGCTACTGTCTAGAGGGGTGATTTTCTCTTCACTATAATAATACATAAGAGGAATGACAAAATATATTTGACTTAACACCCCAGATCACAGCACCAAAAGCTGGCTACATGTTGGTATGTTGTCACAACACGTACACACATCTAAGAAACAGCACAATAACTCTTAATTAATACAAATAACTATCCCCTAAAGGTATAGAGCGTAGTTTTCACTTTGAAATATATGCTCGACTGCAGCAACAACAGCTGTAGCACACACCTAATTTAAAATGAGAAACAAGCCAAAACCAACACCATGATTAAACAGAGATTAGGCAACACATTACGGCTGCGATCTTCTGCACCCAAAGCTTAGTTACAATAACATACTGCTCCCAAAGCTTAGTTAGAATAACATACTGCACCTGAAGCTTAGTTACAATAACATACTACACCCAAAGATTAGTTACAATGATATACTACACCCACAGCTTAGTTACAATGACATACTGCACCCACAGCTTAGTTACAATGACATACTGCACCCACAGCTTAGTTACGGTGACATACTGCACCCAAAGCTTAGTTACAATAACATACTACACCCACAGCTTAGTTACGGTGACATACTGCACCCAAAGCTTAGTTACAATAACATACTACACCCACAGCTTAGTTACAATGAAATACTGCACCCACAGCTTAGTTACAATGACATACTGCACCCAAAGCTTAGTTACAATAACATACTGCACCCAAAGCTTAGTTACGGTGACATACTGCACCCAAAGCTTAGTTACAATGACATACTACACCCACAGCTTAGTTACAATAACATACTGCACCCAAAGCTTAGTTACGGTGACATACTGCACCCAAAGCTTAGTTACAATAACATACTGCACCCACAGCTTAGTTACGGTGACATACTGCACCCAAAGCTTAGTTACAATGACATACTGCACCCAAAGCTTAGTTACAATAACATACTGCACCCAAAGCTTAGTTACAATAACATACTGCACCCACAGCTTAGTTACGGTGACATACTGCACCCAAAGCATAGTTACAATAACATACTGCACCCAAAGCTTAGTTACAATGACATACTGCACCCACAGCATAGTTACAATAACATACTACACCCACAGCTTAGTTACAATGACATACTGCACCCAAAGCTTAGTTACAATAACATACTACACCCACAGCTTAGTTACAATGACATACTGCACCCAAAGCTTAGTTACAATAACATACTGCACCCAAAGCTTAGTTACGGTGACATACTGCACCCAAAGCTTAGTTACAATGACATACTGCACCCACAGCTTAGTTACGGTGACATACTGCACCCAAAGCTTAGTTACAATGACATACTGCACCCAAAGCTTAGTTACAATAACATACTGCACCCAAAGCTTAGTTACGGTGACATACTGCACCCAAAGCTTAGTTACGGTGACATACTGCACCCAAAGCATAGTTACAATAACATACTGCACCCAAAGCTTAGTTACAATAACATACTGCACCCAAAGCTTAGTTACGGTGACATACTGCACCCAAAGCTTAGTTACAATAACATACTGCACCCAAAGCATAGTTACAATAACATACTGCACCCAAAGCTTAGTTACGGTGACATACTGCACCCAAAGCTTAGTTACAATGACATACTACACCCAAAGCTTAGTTACAATAACATACTGCACCCAAAGCATAGTTACAATAACATACTGCACCCAAAGATTAGTTACGGTGACATACTGCACCCAAAGCATAGTTACAGTGACATACTGCACCCAATGTCACGACTTCCACCGGAGTTGGTCCCTCTCCTTGTTCGGGCGGTGTTCGGCGGTCGACGTCACCGACCTTCTAGCCATCGCTGATCATCTTTTCATTTTCCATTGGTTTTGTCTTGTCTTCCATCACACCTGGTTCCAATCCCATCAATTACATGTTGTGTATTTAACACTCTGTTCCCCTTCATGTCCTTGTCGGTGATTGTTTGTCGGTGATTGTTTGTTTGTAAGCTATGTACAAGATATGTTCTGGTGTGCGACGGGTTTTGTACCCACTTGTATTATTCTGTATATTTTGGTTTTCGGAGTTTTTGAGCACTTATTAAACTGCTCCGTTTTCTACCAAGTTCGATCTCCTGCGCCTGACTTCCCTGCCACCCGCGCGCACCCTTACAGAATCACCGACCCAGTATGGAGTCAGCAGGAGCAGCTACCCCCTTACACCCAAAGATTACTTACAGTGATATACTACACCCAAAGATTACTTACAATGATATACTACACCCAAAGATTACTTACAATGATATACTGCACCCAAAGATTACTTACAATGATATACTGCACCCAAAGATTACTTACAATGATATACTGCACCCAAAGATTACTTACAATGATATACTGCACCCAAAGATTACTTACAATGATATACTGCACCCAAAGATTACTTACAATGATATACTGCACCCAAAGATTACTTACAATGATATACTGCACCCAAAGATTACTTACAATGATATACTGCACCCAAAGATTACTTACAATGATATACTGCACCCAAAGATTACTTACAATGATATACTGCACCCAAAGATTACTTACAATGATATACTGCACCCAAAGATTACTTACAATGATATACTGCACCCAAAGATTACTTACAATGATATACTACACCCACAGATTACTTACAATGATATACTGCACCCACAGCTAGTTACAGTGACATACATTTCTTCCATTTATAAAGTAGATGGAGGTTGTGAATGGCCTGTATATTACATGACGGAGTGCTTATAGAATGTCCCCCACTTCCTTGTTTCAAGCAGGTAATGTTCCAGCACATTAGATCATTTACAGTATACTTTGTCATTTTGGCCATGAATATTATCAACGTTGACGATGTCAACTGTTTCAAGGGCACCCCTAAGAGTCAATACTTAAAACCCTCAACCAAACCATGTCAAAGTCTATGGTAGAACCAGCCTGTCAAACCTTACCTACCGCTGTCTGTATTGTATGTTCAATTACGTAACAATATCTACTATTATCAATGATATTGAAGTCAAAAACTACTTCAAGAGCACCTAGCCCTGTCTGTGTGTTTACCTCACACCCTGAACTATATCAAGGCCTGTATCCTTGGCCTATATGACGGCCTGTGATGGTGCATGGCACCTAGCTCTGTCTGTCTGTTTACCTCACACCCTGAACTATATCAAGGCCTGTGATGGTGCATGGCACCTAGCTCTGTCTGTCTGTTTACCTCACACCCTGAACTATATCAAGGCCTGTGATGGTGCATGGCACCTAGCTCTGTCTGTGTGTTTACCTCACACCCTGAACTATATCAAGGCCTGTGATGGTGCATGGCACCTAGCTCTGTCTGTCTGTTTACCTCACACCCTGAACTATATCAAGGCCTGTGATGGTGCATGGCACCTAGCTCTGTCTGTCTGTTTACCTCACACCCTGAACTATATCAAGGCCTGTGATGGTGCATGGCACCTAGCTCTGTCTGTCTGTTTACCTCACACCATGAACTATATCAAGGCCTGTGATGGTGCATGGCATCTAGCTCTGTCTGTCTGTTTACCTCACACCCTGAACTATATCAAGGCCTGTGATGGTGCATGGCACCTAGCTCTGCCTGTCTGTTTACCTCACACCCTGAACTATATCAAGGCCTGTGATGGTGCATGGCACCTAGCTCTGTCTGTGTGTTTACCTCACACCCTGAACTATATCAAGGCCTGTGATGGTGCATGGCATCTAGCTCTGTCTGTCTGTTTACCTCACACCCTGAACTATATCAAGGCCTGTGATGGTGCATGGCATCTAGCTCTGTCTGTGTGTTTACCTCACACCCTGAACTATATCAAGGCCTGTGATGGTGCATGGCATCTAGCTCTGTCTGTCTGTTTACCTCACACCCTGAACTATATCAAGGCCTGTGATGGTGCATGGCATCTAGCTCTGTCTGTGTGTTTACCTCACACCCTGAACTATATCAAGGCCTGTGATGGTGCATGGCACCTAGCTCTGTCTGTGTGTTTACCTCACACCCTGAACTATATCAAGGCCTGTGATGGTGCATGGCACCTAGCTCTGTCTGTCTGTTTACCTCACACCCTGAACTATATCAAGGCCTGTGATGGTGCATGGCACCTAGCTCTGTCTGTCTGTTTACCTCACACCCTGAACTATATCAAGGCCTGTGATGGTGCATGGCACCTAGCTCTGTCTGTCTGTTTACCTCACACCCTGAACTATATCAAGGTCTGTATCCTTGGCCTATATGACGGCCTGTGATGGCATGGCACCTACCTCTGTCAGTGTCGTAGAGGTAGACAAACTTCTGCCACTTGTAGTGTGACAGCAGGCTGAGGACGGCCCCACGCAGTGCAGGTCTCATCTGGATGACAAACTGCACTTGGTTGTCGGTGGGGTAACTGGGCGTGACGAAGGAGGTGTGCAGCGCACCACAGAATGACGTCAGGGTGTTCATGGACTTTTTATCGTAGAAGCCGAAGATGGCATAGACCCCTCGGGAGAACTGAGAGCAGACTGGAGAGAGAGGGAGGGAGGGAGGGAGGGAGGGAGGGAGGGAGGGAGGGAGGGGAGGGAGGCGTTAGGATGCTTAAGAGAGACAACAAGATCAGACACACACCCACACAAATGTCAAGTGTTTGAAAACGCAAACATCTTTGGTAGCTACACTGTAGAAAATCTATAACAGCCAATTTGTGGAATGAGATCTTGCCGTAAGACCATCATTACTCTTCATCAGTCAGCCTATCTGCATTGGATGACATTTATTCAGCTGGGGAAAACACTTGCATTTATTTGTAGATCTGTCATGTTCTCTGGTGAGACCTCAGAATCTGCCAGCAATAAAGACACCGACAATGTCGTAAAATGGCACACTATTTAAAGCGCACTACTTTCGACCAGGTCTCATAGGGCTCTGTCAAAAGTAGTGCACTACAAAGGGAATAGGGAAACACGTTTTAGTCAAGAACAGACCAGGGACTTTTGCGACTATTCTATTGGTTCCATTGCGCCAGGCAAGCTCAATCAAACCCAGATCAAGTATTTGGAATCATTTCAGATAGTATTTGGTGAAGGAACATGCGGCTGATGGTGTGGCTAACCTAACGTAGCATGCGTAGAAACACACCACTTCCGTTTATCAGGGGAAACTGAACTCAGGTTGATAGTACTGTATCCCTGAAAACAAGAAACATCTGATTTAATTTCTTTATTTAACTAGGCAAGTCAGTTAAGAACACGTTCTTATTTACAATGACGGCCCACACCGGCCAAACCCAGACAACGCTGGGCCAACTGAGCTCGGCCCTATGGGACTCCCAATCACGGCCGTTTGTGATACAGCCTTTCAACGGGTGGTATGGATGATCTACACCACGCTACCACTATGTCATACACTTGAAAGAGATAGGCTTTCCATGTGTTCAAATTGGAAAATCAAGCTTTCTGATTGGCTAATAAAGTGCTCCGAACGTCTCCAAGCCTCTGGAATGATACAGATGGCTGAGCAGTGGAAACATCCAATCACGTCTCCTGTTTTAATGGCATGTTGAACATTGGGGGTGTTAGAATGTACAACGCTGTAGTGGAGCAGGTCCCCATTCTCATCGACAGGGCTGTAGTGGAGCAGGTCCCCATTCTCATCGACGGGGCTGTAGTGGAGCAGGTCCCCATTATCATTGACGGGGCTGTAGTGGAGCAGGTCCCCATTCTCATCGACAGGGCTGTAGTGGAGCAGGTCCCCATTCTCATCGACAGGGCTGTAGTGGAGCAGGTCCCCATTCTCATCGACGGGGCTGTAGGGGAGCAGGTACCCGTTCTCATCGACGGGGCTGTAGTGGAGCAGGTCCCCATTCTCATCGACGGGGCTGTAGTGGAGCAGGTCCCCATTCTCATCGACGGGGCTGTAGTGGAGCAGGTCCCCATTCTCATCGACGGGGCTGTAGGGGAGCAGGTCCCCATTCTCATCGACGGGGCTGTAGTGGAGCAGGTCCCCATTATCATTGACGGGGCTGTAGTGGAGCAGGTCCCCATTATCATTGACGGGGCTGTAGTGGAGCAGGTCCCCATTCTCATCGACGGGGCTGTAGTGAAGCAGGTCCCCATTCTCATCGACAGGGCTGTAGTGGAGCAGGTCCCCATTCTCATCGACAGGGCTGTAGTGGAGCAGGTCCCCATTCTCATCGACGGGGCTGTAGTGAAGCAGGTCCCCATTCTCATCGACAGGGCTGTAGTGGAGCAGGTCCCCATTCTCATCGACGGGGCTGTAGTGGAGCAGGTCCCCATTATCATTGACGGGGCTGTAGTGGAGCAGGTCCCCATTCTCATCGACAGGGCTGTAGTGGAGCAGGTCCCCATTCTCATCGACAGGGCTGTAGTGGAGCAGGTCCCCGTTCTCATCGACGGGGCTGTAGTGGAGCAGGTCCCCATTCTCATCGACGGGGCTGTAGTGGAGCAGGTCCCCATTCTCATCGACTGGGCTGTAGTGGAGCAGGTCCCCATTCTCATCGACGGGGCTGTAGGGGAGCAGGTCCCCATTCTCATCGACGGGGCTATAGTGGAGCTGCTCCCCATTCTCATCTACGGGGCTGTAGTGAAGCAGGTCCCCATTCTCATCGACGGGGCTGTAGTGGAGCAGGTCCCCATTCTCATCGACGGGGCTGTAGTGGAGCAGGTCCCCATTCTCATCGACTGGGCTGTAGTGGAGCAGGTCCCCATTCTCATCGACTGGGCTGTAGTGGAGCAGGTCCCCATTCTCATCGACGGGGCTGTAGGGGAGCAGGTCCCCATTCTCATCGACGGGGCTGTAGTGGAGCAGGTCCCCATTCTCATCGACGGGGCTGTAGTCGAGCAGGTTGAGAGCTTCAATTTCCTTAACTTCCACATCACCAACAAACTAACATGGTCCAAACACACCAAGACAGTCATGAAGACACGACAAAACCTATTCCCCCTCAGGAGACTGAAAAGACTTGGCATGGTTCCTCAGATCCTCAAAAGAATTTACAGCTGCAACATTGAGAGCATCCTGACTGGTTACATCACTGCCTGGTATGGCAACTGCTCTGTCTCCGACCGCAAGGCACTACAGAGTTACAGTGAACGTAGTCACTGTAACTAGCCGGCTACCACCCTGTACTCAACCATGCACCTTAGAGACTGCTGCCCTATATACAGTACATAGTCATTGAACACTGGTCTCTTTAATAATGTTTACACACTGTTTTACCGACTTCATGTGTACACTGAGTATACAAAACATTTCATCCTAATATTGACCACACACACAGTCTTGTGCAGCTAAACTTGTAGGGACATAAAATTCAGTCCCATTCAAAATCCTATTTTCCATAACCCTAACCCATACCCATCCCCTAACCTTAATCCAAAAAGCTGAATTTAACCCAAACCCTAACCCGTACCCTTAACCTAACCTTAACCCAAAACCTAAACTTAACCCTAACCCTAGCTTCTATTCCCTAACCTTAACCCTAAAACCCCTAGAAATAGCATGTGACCTTGTGGGGACCAACAAAATGTCCCCAGCCGGTCAAATGTGTTGGTTACCTATAACCCTAGTTAACAGTCTGTCCTGTAAATTGTCCTGAACCCCTAGTTAAAACTTCTTGACGCACGGATCCCTTTAGCGGGATCATTTTCACCAACAACCGCTGAATTGCAGAGCGCGAAATACAAAAAAAAATTGCTACAAATATTTATATTCATGAAATCACAAGTGCAATATAGCAAAACACAGCTTAGCTTGTTGTTAATCCACCTGTCGTGTCAGATTTTGAAAATATGCTTTACAGCGAAAGCAATCCAAGCGTTTGTGTGAGTTTATCGATCACTAGACAAAACATTAAGAACACATAGCAGCCATGTAGATTGGTCACGAAAGCCAGAAAAGCAATAAAATGTATCGCTTACCTTTGATGATCTTCGGATGTTTGCACTCACGAGACTCCCAGTTACACAATAAACGTTCCTTTTGTTTCGATAACTCAATTTCTTTGGCGCGTTATGTTCAGTATTCCACAGCCTTATGCAGGTCGTCGAGGCTTGACGAATAGTATCTGTAAGGTTCGTAGAAACATGTCAAACGTTTTTAATAAATCCAACCTCAGGTTCTTTTTAACATCAATAATCGATAATATTTCAACCGGACTGTAAACTATTCAATCCTGGAGAGAAAGAAATTGTCGAGCAACGAGTGTCGCGCGCAACAACTAATGGAAGGACATCCGTTTATCCACTGACGCGTTTTGATAAATCTCGCTCATTTTTCAAAATAAAAGCTTGAAACTTGTCTAAAGAATTCACACCATGAGGAAGCCACAGGAAAAGGAAAATGGTTGATATCCCTTTAAATGGACGAAAGGCAGGCAATGGAACAGTGATTTTTCAAAATAAGAGTCACTTCCTGGTTGGATTTCCTCAGGTTTTCGCCTGCAAAATCAGTTCTCTTATACTCACAGACAATATTTTGACAGTTTTGGAAACGTTAGAGTGTTTTCTATTCTACTCTATCAATTAAATGCATATTCTAGCATCTGGACCTGAGAAATAGGCAGCTTACAATGGGAACGTTATTTTTCCAAACATAAAGATTCTGCCCCTTAGCTTCAAGAGGTTTTAACAGTCTGTCCTGTAAGCTGGCCTGAAACCCTAGTTAACAGTCTGTCCTGTAAGCTGGCCTGAAACCCTAGTTAACAGGCTGTCCTGTAAGCTGGCCTGAAACCCCAGTTAACATGCTGTCCTGTAAGCTGGCCTGAAACCCTAGTTAACAGGCTGTCCTGTAAGCTGGGCTGAAACCCTAGTTAACAGTCTGTCCTGTAACCTGGCCTGAAACCCCAGTTAACAGGCTGTCCTGTAAGCTGGCCTGAAACCCTAGTTAACAGGCTGTCCTGTAAGCTGGCCTGAAACCCTAGTTAACAGGCTGTCCTGTAAGCTGGCCTGAAACCCTAGTTAACAGGCTGTCCTGTAAGCTGGCCTGAAACCCCAGTTAACAGGACTAACCCCAGTTAGTCCTGTAAGCTGGCCCGAAACCCTAGTTAACAGGCTGTTCTGTAAGCTGGCCTGAAACCCTAGTTAACAGGCTGTCCTGTAAGCTGGCCTGATACCCCAGTTAACAGTCTGTCCTGTAAGCTGGCCTGAAACCCTAGTTAACAGGCTGTCCTGTAAGCTGGCCTGAAACCCTAGTTAACAGGCTGTCCTGTAAGCTGGCCTGAAACCCTAGTTAACAGGCTGTCCTGTAATCTGGCCTGATACCCCAGTTAACAGTCTGTCCTGTAAGGTTACTCACTGTTTCCTAAAGAACCCTCTCCATCCATCCAAGTATTTGGGTGTCCATGTTCTCTCATGGTAATTGTACACTTTTCCGTATATAGTGCACTACTTTCTGACCAGAGTCTTACGGACCTTTGTCAAAAGTAGTGCACTTTGTATGGAATAGGGTGCCATTTGGAACGCACTTAGAGTCTTCTGTTGCCGTGGAAGGAGGGAAGAGGCCTCTGTCTGCTGATGTAAATGTCACTGTTGATTATATCTCTTTACTGGTTCTCTTCCTCCTCTCGCTATCTGTTTGCCCCCATGTCTCTCTCTCTCTCTCTCTTGTCCCTCTCCCTCTTGTCCTAACTGTGTTCCCTGCCTCTGTCTTCTCTTTCCCCAGTCCCTTTCCCTTTCACTCCCCCATTTCTACCCTCCCTTCTCCCTATATTTCTCTCCATCCCTCCATCTCTCTGTTCTTCCAGACCTAAATCAGACTTGTCCTCTTTAAAGCCAGCGAAATGCTGACACACACACACACACACACGGGTAGATAGCACATAAGTGCTTGGGGGGGATTGAATTGGCTCATGCCATTTAGAGCTGTGAAGCGCTTCAAACCATTTACTCAAATGCCCCTAAACTTCACCAACGCCTCGCCTCCCGTTGCCCAAGATGATGGCCATGACACTTAAAGAGATGAGATGACTTCATGCTGCTAGTCTGGATGAAGTAAGATCATCATAACTTGTTTAGGCCTTCATGCCATGAAATGTACAAGGATAAAAGTAATCAAGATAGTATTGACAAAAGGAAGACGGACCGATCTATTCATCTCATCTACAGCAAAAGAGTCTTTTTCCCAGATTTACACATGAACGACCAACATATAATACGTTTGCAAAATGAATATTGTAACGGAATGATCATTGCCTGAGGAGGTTTTCCGCTGAATAACTCATCAGACATGGTTGAAGGAAAAGGTATCATCAGTCTCTCTGTGTGTGTGTGTGTCTGTGTGCGGGTATGCGTATAGACTGTGGCACATTGCACTACTGACAAAGCACCTTCTAACAAATCCCAGCCTGTGTGTGACTGGAGTGTGTGTTTAATGTGATGGATGAGTGGTGGGTAGGGGGTCTGGCATGAAGACCCTCTCTCACAGAGCCTAGTTAATCTGGATCGTATGCAGTCAGAGCAGAGGCTGCGGCCCACTGACTCCCCTCTTTAGCTGGGGACAAGCCTCTACTGTAACGATAACCACTCTGTAGCTGGGGACAACCCTCTACTGCCCTATTCCTCTTCTGTAGCTGGGGACAACCCTCTACTGCCCTATTCCTCCTCTGTAGCTGGGGACAACCCTCTACTGCCCTATTCCTCCTCTGTAGCTGGGGACAACCCTCTACTGCCCTATTCCTCCTCTGTAGCTGGGGACAACCCTCTACTGCCCTATTCCTCCTCTGTAGCTGGGGACAACCCTCTACTGCCCTATTCCTCCTCTGTAGCTGGGGACAACCCTCTACTGCCCTATTCCTCCTCTGTAGCTGGGGATAACCCTCTACTGCCCTATTCCTCTTCTGTAGCTGGGGACAACCCTCTACTGCCCTATTCCTCTTCTGTAGCTGGGGATAACCCTCTACTGCCCTATTCCTCTTCTGTAGCTGGGGACAACCCTCTACTGCCCTATTCCTCTTCTGTAGCTGGGGACAACCCTCTACTGCCCTATTCCTCTTCTGTAGCTGGGGACAACCCTCTACTGCCCTATTCCTCCTCTGTAGCTGGGGACAACCCTCTACTGCCCTATTACTCCTCTGTAGCTGGGGATAACCCTCTACTGCCCTATTCCTCCTCTGTAGCTGGGGACAACCCTCTACTGCCCTATTCCTCTTCTGTAGCTGGGGACAACCCTCTACTGCCCTATTCCTCCTCTGTAGCAGGGAAAAATAATATACTGCCCTATTCCTCCTCTGTAGCTGGGGACAATCCTCTACTGCTCTATTCCTCCTCTGTAGCTGGGGACAACCCTCTACTGCTCTATTCCTCCTCTGTAGCTGGGGACAACCCTCTACTGCCCTATTTCTCCTCTGTAGCAGGGAAAAAATAATATACTGCCCTATTCCTCCTCTGTAGCTGGGGACAACCCTCTACTGCCCTATTCCTCCTCTGTAGCTGGGGACAACCCTCTACTGCCCTATTTCTCCTCTGTAGCTGGGGACAACCCTCTACTGACCTATTTCTCCTCTGTTGCTGGGGACAACCCTCTTCTGCCCTATACCTCCTCTGTAGCTGGTGACAATCCTCTACAGCTTCTAAACCTCCTCTCCGGAGGATATGGTACTCTTTTGTCTGTGTCCTAAATGGCACCCTATTCCATTTCTAGTACACTATGTGTCTATCTTGTGATGTACACTGCATCCCTCTCATCTGACTCTTCTATTGGCCGTATGTCATCCTTTCTACTCCTCTCTCTGTTCTCCTCTAATTCTCTGTCCTCTTATTTCACCTCCTCTCTGCATCATCCTCCTCTTCTCTTCTTTCTCGCCTCCTCTCTAGGGGGCTGGCTGAGCTCTATATTCCTCCTGCCCTACCTTCTTCTTACGTACTCCTGGCTCTTCCTTCCTCTCTCTCCCATCCCTCCTCCCCTACCACCTTCTTCCGTACCCCTGGCTCTTCCATCCTCTCTCTTCCATCCCTCCTCCCTATTTCGCTCACTCTTCTCGGCTGTGCAGAACATGCATCGTGATTACACTGCCACTTAGTCCAGAGAGTGCCCAATGAACTGTGTGTGTGTGGTGTGCGTGCATGTGTGTGGCCAATGAACTGTCCCGTAGGGACTGAATAGACCTCCACTCATTTATTTTCCCTGGCTGCTTCCCTCCCTAAGAGATCTCTTACCTGCCTGTCTGGTAAAGTCAATGTGATCTGGACTGTATCTGTCACGCCTTGACCTTAGTTATCTCTGTTTTCTTTATTTATTTTGGTTAGGTCAGGGTGTGACTAGGGTGTGTATGCTGGTTTTGTATTGTCTAGGTTTTTTTTGTATGTCTAGGGGTTTTGGTAGTCTAGGTATATGTAGGTCTATGGTGGCCTGAATTAGTTCCCAATCAGAGGCAGCTGTTTATCGTTGTCTCTGATTGGGGATCATATTTAGGTTGCCATTTTCCCTTTTGGTTTTGTGGGTTCTTGTTCTATGTTTAGTTGCCTGTCTGCACTATCCATATTAGCTTCACGGTTCGTTTTGTTATTTTGTTCGTTTTGTTCAGTGTTTGTTCTTTTAATAAAGTAGAATGTACACTTACCACGCTGCGCCTTGGTCTCCTCCCTACGACGACCGTGACAGTATCTGGACTATAAGACTGTTTAAACGGGGCCTAGTGTGGTTCTAGCGCAAGGCTAAAGTTGTCTGTAAGGCTAAAATCAGATAAAAACTTAACACTTTTATACATTTTTTTATTTAACGAGGCAAATTCTTATTTACAATGACGGCCTACACTGTCCAAACCCAGACGATGCTGGGCCAATTGTGCGCCGTCCTATGGTACTCTCAATCACGGCCTTTTGTGATACAGCCTGTACTCGAATCAGGGTGTATGTAGTGACGCCTCTAGCAGTGAGATGCAGTGCCTTAGATCGCTGCGCCACTTGCGAGCACTGGATATGTTCATAAGACAAGACTAGACCACAGTCCTTATATTACTAGAACTCATGTCTGACACTTGTCAAAAGAGTAAACAAGAGGGATGGACAAGCAGTTTTCCCCAAAATAAAGGTCTGTGTATGTGATGGTTTCCCCCCCAAGTAAAGGTCCAGCTATGGGATGGTTTTACCCCAAGTAAAGGTCCAGCTATGGGAAGATTTCCCCCCAAGTAAAGGTCTGGCTGTGTGATGGTTTTACCCCAAGTAAAGGTCCAGCTATGGGATGATTTCCCCCCAAGTAAAGGTCCAGCTATGGGATGGTTTTACCCCAAGTAAAGGTCCAGCTATGGGATGATTTCCCCCCAAGTAAAGGTCCAGCTATGTGATGGTTTTGCCCCAAGTAAAGGTCTGGCTGTGTGATGGTTTTACCCCAAGTAAAGGTCCAGCTATGTGATGGTTTTGCCCCAAGTAAAGGTTCAGCTACGTGATGGTTTTCCCCCCCAAAAAAGGTCTGGCTGTGTGACGGTTACCATGATCAGCTAAACAATAGCCTTTGTCACACCCACATAACAAATCAGAGGTCTGATTCTCTAAAGAGAAGGGAGGAGAAATGTTTGAAGAGGGACGCTGCTTTTTGACAGTAAATGTGAGATAGCATGGTTTGCTTCATAATAGTTCTGGAGAAAGGAAATCAATTTGCCTGGCCTTAATTGATACACGAGGCGTGGAACACACACATCAGCAGAGATCTCTCTTCATGTGCATGACTGCCTCGACCGTGTGACGTTTCCTCGACAGTGAAGCCAAAACGGCAAACAATTAACCGCTATCTGCACCCTGTTAGAAGATAATGCACACAGACACACACACACACACACACACACACACACTTACACAGAGCCCTGCATCTTCAGAACACCAGATACAGATATCAAACAAACCATCTACAGTGAGGATGACATAATTTAGTGATTCCACTATTTGCTGCATTGCAGGGGAAATTATAATGCTAAAGTTACAGTACTGTTGCAAGGCGGAAAGCTAATGCTAACATTACAGTACGGTTGCAAGGAGGAAAGCTAATGCTAACGTTACAGTACTGTTGCAAGGAGGAAAGCTAATGCTAACGTTACAGTACTGTTGCAAGGTGGAAAGCTAATGCTAACATTACAGTACGGTTGCAAGGAGGAAAGCTAATGCTAACGTTACAGTACTGTTGCAAGGAGGAAAGCTAATGCTAACGTTACAGTACTGTTGCAAGGAGGAAAGCTAATGCCAACGTTACAGTACTGTTGCAAGGAGGAAGGCTAATGCCAACGTTACAGTACTGTTGCAAGGAGGAAAGCTAATGCCAACGTTACAGTACTGTTGCAAGGAGGAAGGCTAATGCTAACATTACAGTACTGTTGCAAGGGGAAAGCTAATGCTAAAGTTATTCTGTAGTACTGTTGCAGGGGAAGAGCTAACGCTAAAGTTATTCTGTAGTACTGTTGCAGGGCAAGAGCTAACGCTAAAGATACAATACTGTTGCAGGAGGAAAGCTAATGCTAACGTTACAGTACTGTTGCAAGAGTAAAACTAAAGCTACATTTACAGTACTATTTTTTATTTTTAAGAGAGAGATAGCCCATCTAGAATTTAGCCCAAACAACTACCTATTCCCCTACTGTATTTATTTATTTTGCTCCTTTGCACCCCATTATTTATATTTCTACTTTGCACATTCTTCCACCATTCCAGTGTTTTACTTGCTATATTGTATTTACCTCGCCACCATGGCCTTTACCTCCCTTATCTCACCTCATTTGCTCACATTGTATATAGACGTGTTTTTCTGTTTTGTTTATTCCATGTGTAACTCTGTGTTGTTGTATGTGTCGAATTGCTATGCTTTATCTTGGCCAGGTCACAGTTGCAAATGAGAACTTGTTCTCAACTAGCCTACCTGGTTAAATAAAGGTGTTCTCAACTAGCCTACCTGGTTAAATAAAGGTGTTCTCAACTAGCCTACCTGGTTAAATAAAGGTGTTCTCAACTAGCCTACCTGGTTAAATAAAGGTGTTCTCAACTAGCCTACCTGGTTAAATAAAGGTGTTCTCAACTAGTCTACCTGGTTAAATAAAGGTGTTCTCAACTAGCCTACCTGGTTAAATAAAGGTGTTCTCAACTAGTCTACCTGGTTAAATAAAGGTGTTCTCAACTAGCCTACCTGG
Organism: Salvelinus fontinalis; assembly: GCF_029448725.1. Lineage (NCBI taxonomy): Eukaryota > Metazoa > Chordata > Actinopteri > Salmoniformes > Salmonidae > Salvelinus > Salvelinus fontinalis. The sequence continues at coordinate 1,287 of NW_026600464.1, read as the reverse complement.
TTAAATAAAGGTGTTCTCAACTAGTCTACCTGGTTAAATAAAGGTGTTCTCAACTAGCCTACCTGGTTAAATAAAGGTGTTCTCAACTAGTCTACCTGGTTAAATAAAGGTGTTCTCAACTAGCCTACCTGGTTAAATAAAGGTGTTCTCAACTAGCCTACCTGGTTAAATAAAGGTGTTCTCAACTAGCCTACCTGGTTAAATAAAGGTGAAATAAAAATAAACATCAAATCAAGCTGATCCTAACTGTTACAGGCCTATTTCTATTCTGCCCTGTTTATCAAAAGTGTGGAAAAACGTGGCTTTCCTGATGTCTACAGTATTCTCTCCGGTATACAATCTGGTTTCCGCTCAGGTTACGGATGATTCACTGCAACCTTACAGGTCCTCAATGGTGTCACATTACCCTTGATTCTAAGCCATTTTGTGCTGTTATTTTTATTGACTTGGCCAAAGCTTTTGATACTGTAGACCATTCCATTCTCGTGGGCCGGCTAAGGAGTATTGGTGTCTCTGAGGGGTCTTTGGCCTGATTTGCTAACTAGCTCTCTGAAACAGTGCAGTGTTTAAAGTCAGAAAATCTGCTGTCTCAGTCACTGCTTGTCACCAAGGGAGTACCCCGAGGCCCGATCCTAGGCCCCATGCTCTTATCAAGTCTCTCTCTGTCTGTCTCGCCCACTCTCTCTCTCTCTCGCCCACTCTCTCTCTATCGCCCACTCTCTCTCTCTCTCTCTCTCTCGCCCACTCTCTCTCTCTCTCTCTCTCGCCCACTCTCTCTCTCTCTCTCTCTCTCTCGCCCACTCTCTCTCTCGCCCACTCTCTCTCGCCCACTCTCTCTCGCCCACTCTCTCTCGCCCACTCTCTCTCGCCCACTCTCTCTCGCCCACTCTCTCTCTCTCGCCCACTCTCTCTCTCTCTCTCGCCCACTCTCTCTCTCTCTCTCGCCCTCTCTCTCTCTCTCTCTCTCGCCCTCTCTCTCTCGCCCACTCGCCCTCTCTCTCTCGCCCACTCTCGCCCTCTCTCTCTCGCCCACTCTCGCCCTCTCTCTCTCGCCCACTCTCGCCCTCTCTCTCTCGCCCACTCTCGCCCTCTCTCCCACTCTCTCTCTCTCTCGCCCACTCTCTCTCTCTCTCTCTCTCGCCCACTCTCTCGCCCACTCTCTCTCTCTCGCCAACTCTCTCTCGCCCACTCGCCCTCTCTCTCTCGCCCACTCTCACCCTCTCTCTCTCGCCCACTCTCGCCCTCTCTCTCTCGCCCACTCTCGCCCTCTCTCTCTCGCCCACTCTC